>NC_041682.1:69135-249135 GCF_900005765.1 Plasmodium relictum | reverse complement strand
TATATTAAAATTTGATGAGTTTTTTTATGTTTTAGATAAAGAAGAAATGTTTTTTATTCCTATAGTTGTTATAAAATGTATAATTAAAAATATTTTAAAATCTTTCCTATACATTCATAAAACAAAAAACATTTGCCATAGAGATGTTAAACCTTCTAATATTTTATTAAACAAAAATGGCAGAATTAAATTATGTGATTATGGAGAATCACAATATATGTTTAATAAAAAAATAAAAGGAACAAAAGTAAATAATATAAATAAAAAAAAATATATATATATATATATATATATATATTTATAATGAAATAAAATAATAATAAAATGTAATAAAAGACAAAAAAAAAAAAAAAAAAAAAATAAATTAGTAATATATATAAAAATAAATGAAAAAAGGCAACATAGAAAAACGAAATTGAGTAATTTTTTTTTTTAAAGGGTACATATGAGTTTATGCCACCTGAATTTTTTTCTAAAGAATCCTGTTACGATGGTGAAAAAGTGGATATTTGGAGTTTAGGAATATGCTTATATGCTTTATTTTATCGTGTTTTGCCATTTAGAGCGAAGAATTCATTAATTCAATTATTCAATGATATAGGAAAAGGGGAAATTGAATATCATAAAGATAGAAATTATTTTTTATTTCAATTAACAAAAAAAAAATGTGATTGTTCTAGTAACTCCTTAACAAACGAAGATATCAACTTTTTGAAATGTATTCTAAAAAAAAATCCAAATGAAAGATATACTTCTGAACAAGCATTAGTAAGAGATTGACAAAGCATATATATATATATATATATATATATATATATATATATATATATATATATATATATATATATATATTATATATTATATATATAATTTTTTTTTTTTTTAGAAAAATAATTGGCTTAGTGACGTAAATTATAAATACATTGAAGACTATTCTAAAGAAATTTATAAAAAAAAAAATAAATTATAATTTTGAATAAATAGTGTTTTTCAATTTTTCCAGTTCATTAGTATTTATGTAATGTTTTCCTTTCAATTTGCTTAATATGTCTACCTACAGAAAATTATAAAAATAGAATAAAAAAATAAAGAAAAATTAAAGATATAATTTTTTTTTTTTTTTTGTTAATTTTTTTATGTTTTTATATATATTTTCTTTTCTTTTCTTTTTTCCTTACTTGATCTAATGAAGGGATATTAAATTTTTTTTTGTGAAGATGACAAAATTTAATATATCTAAATAATAATTTAATTAATAGTTTATGAGCATGATGATATATTCCTTTAAAATCTTTATAAATTTTTAAATCTATTTCAAACATTTCTTTTTTTTTTTCTTCCAATTCAATTAATTTTTTTTTTATATTTTCTTTATGTTCTTCAAAAAAAGAGAATAATATATTTAAAGTTTTGCATATGTCACATAAAGAACTTCTTATTTTTTTCATTTCAATAAAACAAGCACTCCTATTACTTAAAATGGTACAATAATATATACTTTTTTCACTAAGAAAAAAAAAAAAAAAAATACAAAAATCGAAAATTTAGGAAATTTGTAAAAAATAAAAAATAAAATTAAAATTAATAAAATGAAATAAATGTTCAACAACAATACAAAAATATATATATATATATATATATACATACATATATATAAAGCATTAAACAAATATAGTATTTCTTAAAGCTGAAAAAAATTATTCTTTTATGATGTTAATTAGATAACATTAAAGCACATATAGCACCTTTTTATCTTTTATTATATTTTTTTTTTCTTACTTTTGATAACTATGTATTATATCATTGTATATTTCGATAGCTGTATAAAATTTTTTTTGTGAAAATAAATTATCTGCTTTATTTTTCAAAAATTCTATATCATACTTCTCATAATTTTTTTTTATTTTTGACTCTTTTTGAATATGAACAGCTAATGGTACATTTTCTAAAAATAAGTTCTTGAATTTATTCAAAGAATCATATATATCATCATAAATAGCATTATCATCTAGAACATAATTGTCTAGAATGATATATTTTTTTTTATTATTATCTACTATTTTTTTCTCTTCTTTTATTTTAAAATCATAAACTTCTTCAATTAAAAAGTTATTTTTATATTTTTCTTTTTCAAATTTTATACTTTTTTCTATATCTTTATTTTCTAATCTATTAAAAAATAAAAATTTATCTTTTTCATTATTTTCTCCTAAATTTATAAGTTCATTACTTTTTTTAATTTCAATTTTTTTTATTTCATTGTTTTTTATTTCTAATTTGTTTGTAATTTTATTTTCCAAATTGTCCTTTTCAGAAAAGTTCTTATTTTGCTCTTGTAATCTTGAATCCTTACAATTTCCATTTTTATTCTTACTACCTTTATTTCTCTTATTATTGTATAATTCTAAATATTTTTTATAATTTTCTTCATCATTTAAAGCTTTATATATTTCGCATATTCTATAATAACTTTTTAAATTATTTTCGTCTAATTTTTGTGCTTTCAAAGCATCCTCTAAACTCTTATCAAAATATCCAATTCTTTGAAAATAATAAAATATATATAATTTTTTTTTTTATTCTATTTTTTTTTCTCTTTTATTTATTTATTTTATTTTTTTTTTTTAGTACTTAAAATATGCCAGTGATCTATTAGTATATAAAATAGAGCTTTCTGGTGCATAATTAATACTTCTCGTATAATGAAAAATCGCTAACTAAAAATATTTAAAAATATATATATATATATATAAATATCAATATTTCACATTAAAATATATTTAAATGGCGTATATTTTTACTTCATAATCTTCACTTTTAAAAAAAATGTTTCCTTGTTCTTTTTCTTCTTCAGATTTCAGTAAATAATCAATATCTTTCTTCATTATATATATATATAAAAAAAAAATTCTAGATAAAAATTTAGAAAATTGTAAAAAGCATAAGAAAATGAAATAAAAAAAAAATAATTATAATGTTTTAAAGTTTCTTAATAAAATTCATGAAAAGTGTCTAATACAAAATATTTTTCAAATATGTATTTAATTATATTAAGTTTATATATTCTACTATGACGATTTTAGATGTATATTTTAATTTAAATAATTTTTTTTTTTTTTGTTTTATTTTAGAAAAAAAAAAAAAGTTGAGAACTTATATATTATCTTTAATGTAAAATTTAAAAAATATTGGCGCAAAAAAAAAAAAAAAAAAAATAAAAATTATTGGAAAGAAAAAATAGAAATATAAAATATAAAAAATTTTATTTTTACAAACAAAGGAAAAAAAAATGATAAATTATAATTCTATTTATACTTTTTTTTTAATAAAACACTTTTTTCGTAAATATCATTTGTACACAGTATTTTTAATTTTTTTTTATCTTCTTCCCCTTTTTTTTCATTTTTATTCTTTTCATTCTCTCCTTTTTTATTATCTATTTTTTCTTCTACTTCTTTTGCTTCTTTTACTTCTGCTTTTTCTTCTTCCTTTATCCCTTCTATTTCTGTTTCTACCTTTATTTGTTTTTCTATTTCTTCTTCTTTTTCTACATCTGCTTCTTTTTCTTCATCTTCTTTTAGAAATTCTAAGGAATCGATTTTTAATAGAAAATTTGAATTACCTCTTTGTAAGTATATTTCATTTATATCTTTTATTAGACTTTGCATATTTTCTTCCAAAATGATATTTTCATTTTTCTTTAGAAAAAAAAAAAATAAATAAAGGAATTTAAAATTTTAAAATTAAAATATCTTAATTTTTTGAAGTTACTATTGCTAATATTTTTGAATCAACAAGGTTTATTTGTTCTCTTAATTTATTCTCTGATATTTTGAAAATACTTTCTCTATCATTTTTTTTTTTTTCTAATGAACTCATTACATTATCTGTTAAAATATATAATTTATTATATATTTTTTTTTATGTTATTTGCAAATAATATTATATAAATAGGAATAATTTTATATTTCTATTTAATATATCAAATTATAATAATTGAGTATCTATATATATGAATGAGTATATTTATTTGTTACTTATATCACAAGATAAAAACTCGCAGTTCTGTTTTAAATATTTAACATCATTAATACTTTCGTCTAAATCAGTTATTAAAAAATTTAAATAATTATTTTTAATTTTATTTTTATAAATTTCTTCTTTTATTTTCTAAAAAGAAAAAAAAAAAAAAAAAAATACATAAGCATATATATATAAAAAGGTAATAGTTTATAAAGATATATATATTTTTATTACTGTAATATTTTGTTGCAACTCAAAATTTTCAAGTATTATTTGATTAACTTCCAATACATGTTTTTGAATAACCTTTTTTTTTAAAAAAATATTTTTTTTTGAATCAAAATCATAGCCAATAACCTAATAAAATAAAAGTATATATCCATTAAAAATATATAATTTGTAATATTTTTAAATTTATTTTTTTATTCTATATTTGGAATTTTTATTTCTTACATTTTCATATTTTTGTTCTACTAAAACGTCAAAATTCAAACATTCGTGTACAAACTTTTTTTCAAAACTTTTTTTTTTATCTATTAACAATTCGTTTAATTTTAAATTGTTATTGTACTTCTGATAAGACAGAGAAAAAAAAGAATAAAATACATATATATATATATATATATATATATATATATATATATATATATGTTATTAATTAATTTTTTATATATTTTCTTTTTTCTACTTCTATTATAAGTTTCTTCTTTTCTTGTAGCAATTCATTATCAACCTAAATAAAAAAAACAAATTTTTTTTTTTAAATATATAAATTAAAATTTTATTCTATTAGATAATTTATAATTGTATTAGCATTACCATTCTTTATTATTATTATTATATATATTTTACTTTATTTTATTTCTTATAATTACATAAAGATGTACTTTTTTTTATATATATATTTTTTTTTTACCTCTAATAAATTCATATTTTTTAATAAAATGCTAAGCTCCTTTAAAAGAATTTCGACTTTAGTTTGCTTCTTTTCTGTATTTTCTAAAATTTTTGTTTTATTTTCTTCATTTTTTAAAAGTGCATATATAGAAATACAATAAAATTCATGTAATATTATTAGTTTATGTATGTTATATCTAAAAAAAATAAAAAAATACAATAAAATAATTTATTAGATAATAAAAGATTCTTTTTGGTTCTGTTAATTAATTTTTTGTTTATTACTTTTTTTTTTGTAATAATTTTAATTTTTCGTTAAATTCTTCACATTGCTCATTTATTTGATATCTATAATAAAAAAAAAAAAAAATTAGAGGAAATAGATTAATAAATAAAAATTAAAATAAAACATTCATAAAATAAATAAATTAACATGTAATTTTTTATATCAATAATTTTATTCTTAATATCATTTTTTTTTTTTTCATATATATCTGAATTTTCTGAATTTATATTGTCACAAGTTTTATTTTTTTGATCATTTTCATTATATTCATTATTTGTGTTATTTTTTAGAATGTATCTAAAAAAGTAAAAAAAGAAGAAACAACTATGAAAAGTTGTAATAAAAAAATTAATATATATATATAACTTTTCAGTAATATTGTTTGATTCCTTTTTTAAGTTAAAAAATCCATATGATTTTTTTTCGTTTAAATTATTAATATTTTCATTATTGTCTAATATTGAGTTATACTTATTTTCACTTTCCATTTTTAATTTATTTAACTGTATTTTTAAAAAAATATATGGATCAAATACATTAGAAATATTTACTTCATTTTTTTCTTTCTTTATGTAATCTTTTTTAAACAAGTTTATATCAATCTTATAAGAAAAAGATTTTGTCATATATTTTTCTATTTCTTCTAAACACAATTTAAGTCTATTTGATAAGAAATATATTTCTTTTAAATAATTCTTTTTTTCTTCTTTTAAATTTAGAAAATTCATATGAAATTTTTTTCTTTGCTATAAAAAAGTATTAAAAAAAAAAAAATTCATTAAAATGACATTTATATAAAATAATTAAAAAAAAAAATATAAAGTATATTTATGTAATACAATATAAAATGATTATTATTATAATAGAAAACATTTTTATTAAATTAAATAAATATAAAATAATTCTAATTTATTGTGAGATAAAAATTGAATAAAAATGAAAAGAAATAAAAAAAATAAAATAAAATAAAAATAAATAAATAAATAAAAGAAATGAAAATGAAATAAAAATGAAATAAAATATTTACTTGATCCATTAGTAACTGCAAAACGTAGCATTGAATCCTTTTTCTTGAATTTGTAAACAATTCATAGGGATAATATAATAAATAATTCCATTGAACACTGTCTATTTCAGTATCTGAAGCATTTGAACTAAATAAATTAGAATATAGAAAATTCAAATTAATATTAGCACATGGATAATAATGTATAAAAAAGACAGAAGAAAAATCTTCTAAATAGCGATCAATGTAATCTTTTTGAGTTTTCAAAAAAAATAAAGCATTATTCTTATCAACATTTTGTAAAAAATATAACTCTTTGATTTGAAGAAATCTTAAAAATTTTATTTTATTTTTATACATAAAACAACAGTTAGTATTTTTTTTTTTATACGTATTTGCTATATATGATTTATTATTAAATCCATACAAGAAATCTATTTCATTCAATATATTACATTTATATTCTAACTTTTTTATGATTCTTTCTTTTTCTTTTTTTTGTTTTTCAAACATTCTTTTGATTTGTTCAAACTCGCTGATAAGTATTTCTGACTCATTAATATGCTTTTTATCAAAAAAAAATGTATTTCTATCTAATTTTACAAAGGTATTTTTGTTGTTTTCATCTATTAACTTTTTTAGTTGGTTTCTTAAATCATTAATTTGTTCTTTTTCTTCTTTTGTTTTTTTATATAAATCACATAAATAAAATTTATTTTTGTAATTTTTTAAACACGATGAAAAAGAAAATTTATAATTATTTTCATTAAGAAATGTAAATATGATAGACTCACTATCGAAAAAAAAATTGGTTGTTTTTGATACAATTTTATTTTCTGATTTCTCCTTTTTTTTTTTTTTTTGTTTATTATTTTCTGCTGAAATTATATCATAAAAATTTTTTTTTCTTTTGTTATAAATATTTTTTCTACATGAAGTATTAGTAATTTTAAAAAAATTTATATTAAAGTTTTTTAGACAGAAATACATTTCATCAGAATAAAAATAAGGATCACTTAATTCATTTAAAAAAAAACATAATTTTTCATCATCATTTTTAGTAAAAATACTTCTAAAGCATGAATTTGCTAAATTATTATTTAAAATAATGCTATTGTTCTCTCTTTTTATTTTATTTTTTCCTTCTACTTTATCCACATAGCTTGAAGATATATTTTCTTTTAAATGAAGATGCTTTTTATTATTTAAAAATAAGTAATACATTTTATTTTTTATTTTTATTTGATAAAAAGAATTTATTTTTTCTAGATAAGGTTGAATACTCATGTCAATTTGTGACTTTATTTCAAAAGGATAAGAAAGACAATTAAAAGAAAAAGTTATTAAAACATTTTCACTAGTAATAATGTCCAAATGGCATATATTTTTATCTTCCATTCTTTCATTTATAAATTGTAATTTTTCTTTATTTATATTTAAACGAAATTCTATTTCTCCTAATTCCAAGGGATATATATTTGTTTCTGTCTTTTTATTTTTGAAATCCTTATCACTTCTTTCTTTTTTTTTTCTTCTTTTTAAAAAAAACTTTTCTATAGTATCTTCTATATCACAATTAACCATATTATTACTTTCTTTAATTAATCCACCTTTTTTTTTTATTCTATATACAAAATTTTCTTTACTTTCAATTAATGCAAAATTATCATTCTGAATATTACTTGTATAATCACAAAAAATATCTTTTATATAAAAAAAATATATTTTTAAAAAATAATCAATTATAATTAAATAATTTCCTATTATCTTCCCATAAACAATATTTTTTTGTTTAATAGGATAAAAAAAGACATTTATTTTATTTTTTTTTTCTATATCTTCCTCATTTGCTAATTCGATAAAAAAAAAATAAAAGTCTCTTAAACTTTCATCCGATGATAAAAAACAAAAATAATCATGTTGATCATTTTTATATATAGAAAAATTGGGTAGCAAATAAGTTAGTTTATTTTTTTTTTCAATACATAAACACTCTTCTATATTTCTAAACAATTTTTTTATATTGATTTTATAAATAAAGTAAATAAATAATTTTCGATGTGATACTGAATAAATCAAATAAAAATAAATAAAGTAATTTTCTATTTTAAAATATCCATTAAGAATATGTTCATTTAATTTATTAAAGATGCTACATTCAATATGTTTATTTAAAACAGTTCTTTTATTCAAAAAATTTTCTAGTTTGTTATATAGCAAAATTTTATGATTACTTACATTAATAATATAAAACGAACCATCACTTAAAGATAAAAATAAGCAAATGTTTCCTTCCAAAATTGAAAAACAGTTAAAATGTCTTATCTTCTCTTTTGTATAAATGATATTTAATTGGTTATTTCTTAAGGAATAGTTCTTTAATATATGCAGATTATCTAAAGTATATATTTCAGAATTTTTTATTTTTATATCAACAATTTTATTTAATGAATAATGAGAACAAAAATAAAAGTTAGAAAATTCTTGTAAATTAAGATTTTTTTCATTGAAATTTTTAGTATAATATAATAAGCCACTGTCCAATAAAATAAATAAATAATTTAAAAAAATATAAAAATTATTAATTTCGTTAACTAAATATTTCTGTAAATTGATTATTGAAACAACACCAAGAAAATCAATTATTTTTTCCTCATCATAATTAAAATTAGAAAATTTTTTTTTTTTTTTCTTTTTTAATTTATGAAAATCAAAGATATTATCGCTATTATTATTATAATTATTATAATTATTATAATTATTATTATTATTATTATTATTATTATTATTATTATTATCATAATTACATTTCGAGAATAAATCTGAATCAAAATAAGCATTATATACTCTTAGAGTGTTACTACTCATAGTTCTTTTAAAATTATTTGTTCTTTTATCTTGTGAAGTTAATAAATTGCAATTTTTTGAATTTAATTTACTTTCTATTTCGTTTATTTCATTTAAAATATTGTCAAAGGTATTTTTATATGTATTAAAAATATATTTCTTATAATTTTTATCTCTAGTATAAATTTCTTTGTTTTTAAATTCTTTGAGTATGTTTTTATTATTTTTATTTATATCTAAAGTAGCTAAATATAGTTCATCACTATTCTTGCCCTTTATTAAGTTCTTATTATTAATAGAACATTCGATTTTATTTATATTTTTCTTTTTAACTTTTTTATTTTTTTTAAATAAATATTTAACATTTATGTAATTTCCTTCAACAGAATTAACCTAAAAAGTAAAACATTGCATTTGTATTTTTTAAAAAAAAAGAGAAAAATAAGTTTTATATTAATCTAATTATGTTTGCTTATTTTATGTAAATATAATTCTCTATAGTTTATTAACAATTTACTTCTAATCTTTTGATTTGATTTTTTTTTTTTTTTTATATACATAAAATTATTTCTATACATTCTAATTATTGTTAATTATATAATTTACACTTTTTTTTTTTTTTCTTAAAATACATTTTTTTCATATATTTATCTCATTAAAAGAATAATCTAATTTGTTTTCTTTCATGTTGAATATTTATCTTAATGTGTTACTTTTTTAAAAATATGAAGGGGCATTGAGTCGTAATTTATTTTAAAACATATAATTTCTTTTGTTTTAAATGAAATAAATAAATAGTTTTGTTTATAAAACAAAGATGTTATTTTGGAATAATTATTGAAGCATTTAAAACATAAGAAGTGTCTGTAACCATTTGAAAAATTAAAAAAGAGAAGCTTATTATTTGAAAAGCATATAATAAATATATAGAAATCTATCCATGTTGCTGTAATAATTAAATCATTAAAAATCAACTCTTTTGATACGTTTATATTTTTTAAATTAACGGAATTTTTATTCAAGGTACTAAAAACAATACTTTTTTTTGATAATAGAATAATCTTACTTTCGTCATAAGGGCATAAGATAATTTTTTTTATATTTATAGAAATATTTGGAATGAGAACTTTTTTTAAAGTTACTTCTTTTTTATTTAATAATTGAAATATATAAATAAAATATTCTTTATTATTATTTCTTATATTTACATTGTTAGAAATATTAGCATTCATATTAGTTGTGTTACTACAACTTACTACGCTTTCTTTTTCTTCATTTTCATCGATATTTATTATATTATTTTCTTGGTTATTTAATTTTATTTTATTAAAGGTACTTTCATTTTTTTTATTTTCTTCTCTTTTTAATAAAACAAAAATGTTATCATTTGTTAATATAATGTCTTTTATTAGTGATTTTATTTCTTTTGTGAAATTTACTTCAAAATAATTCAAGTCATCATTCTCAAATGTAATATAATATAGTATATTAATAAAATTGTTATTAATGACTAATACTAAGGAACGATTTAGCTTATTACAAAAAAAACTCTTTATATGATATGTATGATTTACTTTTTTATCTATACTCTTTATTAACTTTATTTTTATTTCTTTTTTTAAATCTTTTGAATTTTCCGATTCATATTGAACCTCTTTTAAGTTGTCATTAGAAATAATACATAAATATTTTTTTTCATTTTTTACTAAATCAAGGAAACATATGTTATTATCATTTAAAAAACAAAAGACATGGCTACTTATGAATTGAAAATTAGTCTCCAAATTATATTGCATAGTTGTTTAAAGTAAAAATAAACTTTTATAATCAATGAATAAAAATTATAAAAAACAAAAAAAAAAAAGAAAGAAAAAAGAAAAAAGAAAAAAGAAAAAAGAAAAAAGAAAAAAGAAAAGATTAATTGAATTATTAAATAATTAATTTAATATACTAAATAAGAGAGAAATTGTAACTCCATATGTTTTTATTTCATGAAGAGAAATATATAGACTATATTTAATTTATATATATATATATTTAAAAAAACTTTTTTTTTTTTTATTTGTCTTTTATATTAAATGTTATGGTAGGAAGTTATCTTTAATAAAAAAAAAAAAAAAAAAAAAAAAGACATTATATCAGTTTTATCTCTAGAACTTTCAATATGTTTTTATATTATTTAAATAATAATTAAAAAGATTTTCATTTTCACAAAGAAAAATATTAAAATTTTTCAAAAAAATAATAAATATAATATATATATTTAGGCGAATTTGTTTATGTTTGAGGCTTAAAAACCATTCTTAATACTAAATTTTTTTTTTTTTTTTTTTATCTTGTTATTCTTTATTTGTAAAACATTAAAAAATAACGTAAAAAGTAGTAACTTTTTAAACTATTTTTAAAAATATTTGCTACTTAAAATTTTTTTTTTTTTTTTTTTTATTTTTAACTTTTTACATTAATTATAAAAGTTATTTATTAATTATTTACGATTTTTTTATTTTTCATTTTGTTTATTTTTTTTTAATTTTTATTATTAAATTATTATAAAAACGACAATTTGTTATGTTTGTAGCGTATATTACTATACAATTTTGAAGTTTCTTTTCATTTTTAAAAATTTTAATAACTTTTTTTTTTTTAATTATATGATTTTGTTATATATAATTTTTAATAAAATTCTTATTTTCTCCTAATAAATAATATAATTTTTTATTTTTTATTTATTTACTTTTTGATTATTTTCTTCTTTTCTTTTCATTTTATATAACTATGAGTTTTTATTTTATTTGCTTCATTCTTTAAAACTTTCTATTTTTTTTTTTCTTTACATCTATTTTTTAAGCTGAAGGCCGTTTTTTCTTTAATCTTATTATCAATTATATAATATTTAAAAAAAAAAAAAACAAAAAAAAATAAAACAAAAGGTAGATAAAATATTATAGAAGTAGAAAACAAAGAGCAAATTATAACAAAGCAAAATAATAAAATAAAAATTAAAAAAATGTCATTTCTAAGTAGCCCTTCTACAAATCATATGATCACTAATTTAACGAAAAGAACAAATGAATTTCAATCAAAAATAGATAACATATTAAATAACATAAGCACAGAAAGCTTACCATTTCAAAAAAAATCCTTCATTTGTTGTGTTAATTGTTTTGATACATATAATACCGACTTTGAAACAATTGGAAAATGTGTTAATAACTGTCAAAAAGGAACGGAACGATTTGTTCAAGTAGTTCAGAATGAAATGCAAAATTTACAAAGTAATTTACAATCTTGTCAACAAGTTAGAAAAATAAATATAAATTCATATAAATATTTGTTATATATATATATATATATATATATATATATTACCATTTTTTTTTTTTTAGTCATGTTTTTATAAATACTCTCCTAATTATGCAAAAAGCAATGCGAATATAGATGGGCCAACTATAGAAAAAGAAATGGAAAGTTGTGTAGTAAAATGTTTTGATAAACATGAACCTATGCTACCAGAAATATCTGATAGATTACATAAAACTTTAAAGGAAGAAATGAAATAAAATAACTTATGAAAAAAAAAAATACTATTTAAATTTTTGATAAATTTTTTAAGATTATATCAACATTGTTATTATTAGTGTTTTTCTTTTTTTAAAGACTTTTATAATTTACAAATATAATATATAAATAATAAAATTAAAGAAGGGTTATGTATTTAAATATTATTTTTATTTTTAATAATAGAAATTGAATCTAGTATTGAAGGGAATATTGTCTTAATAAAAATAAATATTTTTAAGTATATAAATGTAAGATAGAAGTTCTAAATCCTATAATCCAGTATTACTGTAAATTTTTGTTTTTTTTATAAGAAATTTCACTATTTTATTAATTTTTAAATGATTTTATTTATTAAAAAAAAATACATTTTTTAAAATTTAAAATAGTTATTTTCCTATTTATATCATTAGTATTCATTTATTTTATTTCCCTATATTTCTTTTTTTTTTAAAAATTAAATTCTCTACATAATACATAAGCATTCTTTACATAAGAATAATTTAGTATGCATATTTGTATATATTATTCATTAAATATAAATACAGAATGCATTTATTTTTATAAATTTTTTTTTTTTTTTTTTTTTGAAATAAAAAAAAAAAACTAGAGAAAAAAAAGAATATAGGGAATAAAATTAACATTTAAAAAAATATTTTTTATTTTATTTTATAATAAATTAAAAGAGAAAATATCTTTTAATATACAAATTTAGAGATACAAAGAAATATAAATTAAATGTAACTTTTTATACCTGCAATATGGTGCTTAAAAAATTTTTTTAAAGAATTTAAGTAGATCATATATGTAGATACAGTTGTTAAATAACAAAATATATTACTTTTTTTTTTCTTTAATATTTTTTCTTTTTTTTTATATTTAATTTAAAATTTATTGTGTTTAATATGTGAAATTATTTTATCTATGCAGAAATACTTTTTATGTAGTATGCATTTTTAACTATATTTTTATTTGTAGGATTTATAATTTCTTCATTTTATATTTGTACTTTTAATTTATATCTGTAAATTCTTATTCATAATTTTATTATTTGCATTTTCTTTTTTATTATTTACATATATTTATATTTTCTCTTATTAAAATTAAAGGCTCATTCACTGTTTATTCTTTGAAAAATGTTCTTATCTTTTTTTTAGTTATTGTTTTATCATTTCCATTAACACTCTTTTTAAATATAATTTTTTAATGAAAATGTTTTTGCTTTTCTGAAATTTCCATTGAAATATTCCTTAATTGTTAAATCAAACTACATATTTATAAAAATTAATTTAAGCATACTAAATGTCTCTTTTTTTTTTGTTTTTTTTGTTTATAGAATTGTTATTTTAAGAATCTATTAATTAACATTCTAAAAAAATATATATTTATATATGTACTATTTTGTCTAATTTTTTTTTTTTTTTTGTATAAACCTTCTTATTTGTATGAAATGTTTTTTTTATATCTTCATTTTTTTTTTTTAACTAATTTTGTAGTATGATATATCGATTCATTTTTTTTTTTGTTTATTTTTTAATTTTTTTTTATTAATATGGAAATTACAGCAGTTAGGTATGTGTTAAGGGATAGGATAAAGAGCATTTTTGAAAAATACAGCAAATCAATAATTTTAAATGAGGAATTAATAAAAAAAAATAACATTGAAAGTAATGATTCAATAAAATGTAATAATTATTCTATAAATTATAAGCAAATATGTAATGATCAAGAAAATAGTCATTTTTATTACAATAAAAATTCTATTTTTTTTCCTAGTAAAAATTATTTGATAATTGAAAATTACACATCCGTTATATATGAAAATTGTGAAGAAAAAGTAAATATTATTCTAGCAAATAAAAATTTACCAGAAGGAAGGATAGAAATTCAAATAAAAGGAAAAGAATCCTTTATTATACCTTGCAGAATTTATAAAAATATTTTAAGTTGCTTCTTACCACAGCTTGAAAAAGGAATTTATCAGTTATTTTTTTTTATTAATAAGGAAATGATGCTTATAAAATTGTTACGTCCAGGGATAGAACTAACTGAGGATTCGAAATTTTTGTCACTACATGTTATTGAAATAACTGACTTTGGCCATTGCTTAAAAAGTAAAAGTGTAAAAAGTAAAAAGTATAATATTAGTGTAAATAATAATATATATACAAACAAAGAGCTTATAAAATTATACAATAGTATTTACAAGAATTATAAAGATGCTGTTAGTGAGAATAAAAGAAATTCAAGAATTGCAGTAGGAAGTGACTATAAACTTCAAAATATTAGTGAATTAAATTTTTATAATTTTCTTAAGTGCTACAAGGATGAATGTATTGATCATTCATTTAGAAAAAATAAAAATGAAATTGATGTAAACAATTTAAATTTTGTTTCCCAATTAAATTTAGAAAAAGGAATCCAGCAAAACAGAATACCAATTCTGTATAAGAAATTATTGTATGATAGTTGTATATATGAAAATAAAATGGCAATTATACATTTTCACTCAAAATTTTTCGAATATGATCCTTTTAATGTTATGTCAGCTCATATTTTTACAAAAGATACATTAAAAGATGGATACACTATTTTTGCTTTTAACTTAATACCTGTATTTCATAAAGAAAAAGAGAGGTCTTCTTATACCAAGGTAGATATACAAAAAGACATAGAAGAGAATAATTTATTTAATATGTTGAACAATACAGAAAAAATAGAAGAAAATAAAAAAGAAAATACAAATTATATTAGCACTTTATTAATGCTTAAATCAAATGAGACTAATTGCGCAGATGTAAGAATGTGGAAGTACATAGATACTATTAACTGTAAAAAAAATAATATATCAAATAATTTTTATATAAATAAAGATAGTTACGAAAATGTTTATTGCCCTGTACCTAAAGAATTAATCAATAATAAAAATGTTTTTAAAAAGTATTCCGAAGGACTCAAAATTTCTGAAAAGGTCAGCATTTTTTTTGAAAGTTGGAATGATGATATATTGCCTGTACATAAATTTGTTAATTTATTTGAATATAATTTTCCTTATAAAAAAATAAAAAATTTATCCAATTATATCAAAAATAAAAAAGATGATTTTTTATTATTTAGTGATTTTGATATAAAAAATAGCGAAAATAATAAAAAATATCATTCGATAATATTAAAAAATCAGAATATTCCAACTCCAAAAAAATCAACACCTAATGAAAATCAAAATAATAATGAATTAGAAAAAAAAATCTCACTTGAATATCTACTTAATAATTTTGTTTCTTTTGTTCTAGTTATTGAAGAAAAAATATATCACAGTGTTATTCCTATAAATAAACTTCTTTTATTATTTATAATTAACTATTGGATGCATTTTATTGGTATACAAGAAAAAAAAAGAATATATATATAATAATAGAAATAAAATAAGTAATTAAATAATTTTTATTTGTTTTATATTACCTTATTTCAATCTATACTTTATTTGGATAATTTAGCTATAATTTGTCTTATGGTAATTAATATTAATTTGTTTACACTTACATATATTTACATTGATTTACAATTAATTTATTTTGATTAATGCTAGTATATTTGTATCTTTTTTTATGTTTTTTTTTTTTTTTTGAATTCATTTTATTTTATAAATTAACTTATTCTTCTACATTGAATATATTTAATAAAGGAAATTCATCATACAAAATTATTTTAAATTTTATGCAAAAAAATAGACTAAGATATAATCAGATACTTTTAATATTATAAAAAAAAAAAAAAATTATGAGTTAATAAGTGTTAAAAATATTTAGATTAAATTTTTAAATGTAAAATTATAAAAAACGTATTTTGTTAATTAAAATGCTTTTGTGAAATCTTTGAAAAAGCATAAAAACAAAATTATTAAATATGAAATAGTTAAAGTTTTATTTTATGTAAAAGTTTTTTATTGATTCATTAAAAACATATTCTATGGAATAAAATTATTTAAAAAATAATCAAATATTATAATTATATATATATATATATATATATATATATATATATATATATATATATATATATCTTTTTTTTTAGCTTTAAAATAAAGACAAATATAATTTCAAAAAAAAAAAAATTATCAAAAGATAAAAAAAAAAAGTATAAATTAAAAAAGGAATTTATAATTTTTTAGGGAATTATTAAAATATATATATATTATATTAACATATATAAATATTATGATTTTACTGTAGTTCATATAAGATTATTCAAAAAAACTTAAAATTTAAATTTTACAATAAAACATAAAAAAGAATGCATATATGCATTTCTATATATAATAATATTAATTTTTTTTTTTTTTTTTTAACTAATTCACTAATAAAAATTATTTTGAAAAAAAAGCATAGATAAGTCGTTTAATTCTTCTTGTTCAATTTTATTTTTGAAAGTTAAATAATATTCTGCCTTTTTTATATTATTTAATTCACATGTAGGAATTAATTCTAATTTATGTTTTTTAAGTGCAATTGCAATAATGCATATAATTGATTTATAAATTTTTTTTTTGAAAGGTAAAAGAGGCCTATGAAATAAAAAAGTCCTACAAATATTTAAAATAATGGACGAAATAGAATTAATATATGTAGGAATATATTGAGAAATGTTGTATAAAAATTCATTTTTTCTTTCTCTTTCCACTTCATTTATTGATTTGGGAATAATAAATTCGTTCTTTGTAAAAAAGTGAACAGTATACTTTGAAATATTATTAGTAAATATATCCCATAAAACTACATATAAAGATATATTTTCATAAACATTATCTTTATTTGTGTTATATATATATTTGCTATCATTTATTTTCAACAATTCTTCTTTGTCAACATTTTCACTATCTGAACATGAATCAAAATCTACTGCAATATCTTTTTTAAAACTCTCAATATATTCTTCTCTAATTTTTTTTTTCTTTTCCAATAATAAATTCTGAAGTTTAATTTCATCAGAGTCTTCATTATTTTCATTTATTTCATCACTATTTGGTTCGTCAGTTTCATCATTTTGTTCATTATTTTTTTTGTTCATTTCATTTTCAACTTTTTTAGTGATCTCATTTTTAACTTTTTCATTAATTTCATTATCAACTTTTTCATTAATCTCATCAACTTTTTCAGTGATCTCATTTTCAACTTTTTCAATGATTTCATTTTCAACTTTTTCAGTGATCTCATTTTCAACTTTTTCAATGATTTCATTTTCAACTTTTTCATTAATCTCATTATCTACTTTTTCATTAATTTCGTCATTCTTCTTGTTATTAACCTCATTTTTTTCAAAACACTCAGTAATTTTCTCGTCATAGTCTTTTTTGTTTTCATTAAAAAAAGTAAATTTGTTCGTATTTTCTAGCAATATTTTGTTATGATACCTATCAGCATTTAAATTTTGGTTATTAATTTCATACTTGAAAATACTTTTACAATTTTCATTAAGAGTACACGAATTATTTACAATTATTTTATTATCATATCTTTTTTCATTTGATGAATTTAATAAAATAATTTTTTTTTCATTTTTTTCTTTGGAGTATTTTGTATTAATTTCATTCATTTTTTTTGATGCAAAATTTATTAAATCTTGTTTTTCATAATTAAAATCTATAATTTTTGTAGTGTCGAAAATTGTTGATTCAAATATATTATCGAATGAATATTTTTTGTTAGTGAACATGGAATTTTTTACTTCTTCATATTTTTTCTTCAATTCGTTATGTGAATTTCCTTTTCTCTCGTTTGTTTCGGTATTTTTTGTTTTATTTAAAAAAATTTCTTTTTCTTCAATATTTTTCTCATTTATATTTTCAGATATATCTTCATTTATATTTTTATTTATCATATTATGAATTTTATCAGTTGTGCATTCATTGAAATTTTTATTTATTACTTCTTTTTTATCAACTGTATGTTCATATACATTTGAATTATGTTCATTGCCTAAAACTTCAATTAATTCTTTAGAAAAATTTTCATTTTTCTTTTCGTTTTCTGTATCAGAGTTACCTTTCAATTTATATAAATAATCATCAAATTCTTGTATTAACTTATTACATGGACGTTTTCCGAAACTATATAAGATTTCTTTGGGTTTATCAAATGGTTCATTTAAAGTGTTGGAATTTTCTTCTAATTCTTCTATATTAAAATTATTTAATATTTTCTTTTCTTTAATCTCCTTTTTACTATTCTTTTTGTTCACTGAAATTTCATCAACGCAAAATTCATTAATACATTCATCTTTATAATATTTGTAAAATTTTATATCTTCATTAAAACTGACTTTTTTATTTTTTTTTTGGTTTTTTCCATTAATTATTTTTGTTTTACTTTTTTTATTCTGTAATATTATTTGGTTATCTTTATGTACCTCTTTATTTTGCTTATCATTTTTTTTTTCTTCATCTTTTTCTAGTTTTTCGGTAATATTAATTTTATCTTTTTGCTCAATTTCTTTTAAAATATTTTGATTATCTTTTATAATATCTTTTATGTTGTTTTTATATTCATCTTCTTCAATATCATTAGTGTTTTCTTTAACTACGAATGAAATGTGGCTAGGGGAGTTTTTTGATACATTTGATTTTAAATGATTATTTTCTTTCTTTATTTTTTTTTTTTCTATTTTTGAAGTGATTGTTTCATTTTTTTTTGATTCCTCATTTTTGATATATATTTTGTTATTTTGAATATTTACTTTATCAATATTATTAAATAAAAATTTTATATCATAAAATTTAAAAAAAGGAAAAAAAGTTAAAAACATTATATGAATAAGCTGGCATTTTTTTTTACAATCTAAGTTTTCTCTAGAATTTTTTGTTTTATTTATTATTTCTTTTAATAAGTGCAAATTATAATTCATACAATTAGTTGAGCAAAATAGATCATAATATTCTCTTAAATATATATTCTTATTTTTTACATCAATTTTATATTTACTTTTATTTATATCATTAAGAAATGTGTTATCACAAGCATAAAAACCGCACTTATTATAACTCCTCCTATTTATACAAACATCTATTAAATCACTCTTAGTAAAATATAGAATAATTAAATTATTTAAAAATATTAGCAAATTTTTTATAAAAATGTTTTTATCTGTCTTTATTTCACTTTCTGTATTTATATTAATATTTTTTTCATTATAATCATCTTTACATGACTCAATAACTTCATTTATATTAATTTTTTCATTATAATTGTCATTTCCATTTGTATCTTTATTTTCATCTAAGTAGTTTTTTTCTTGGTTTTCTTCATCATTATTTATTGTATTTATATAAGAACATATTTCCTTTATATTAAAAAAATCATCAAAATAAATTTTATTTTTCTTTTTTTTAGGAATATTTATATAAATAAGTAGTGTTTCTAATTTTCTATGATATATTTTTGACAGACTACTTATTTTTTTTTCTCTATCAAAATTTATTTTTTCTTTATCTTCACCCATTTTTTCATTCAATATAAAAAAAAAAAAAAACAAAAAATAACAAACAAAAAATTATTTAAAAATTTAATTTATAATATTTTTAAAATATTTATAGCATTTATTTAATATTTAAAAAAAAATTAAATTCATACAAATATATAAGTACATAAATAATATGCTTATGAAGAAAGAAAAAATAAAGTTGACTTATAGAAAGAAAAACAATCTTTTTTTCTATATACAAGTATGTATTAAAAAAAAAAATTTTTTAATTTTTATTATCACCTTTTAATATGTTTTTTATATTACAATTCAAAATTACAACTTAAAAAAAAAATATATATAGAAAGATTGAATTTTTTTAAAATAAAATTTTAAATATTAAGCACTACTAAAAAAAAAAAAAATAAAATTATTTTTATGCAAATTAAAAATTTACAAAATAAAAAATTTTTAAATTTTCATAAAATTACAAAAATAAAATAAAAGGAAAAAGGATATGCATTTTTTATTTATTATATGTTTGTATTTTTATAAATTAAAAAAAAAAAAGAATATCTGTGTAGTATAAGAGTTTCTTTAGATATACAAAAAGTTTTGAATTTATTTTTTATAATTATATAAAAAATCAACATATTTTACTTGTTTTAAGAACTAGTTACTAGCAATGGTAAAAATAAATATAGAAATAAAAAATTTTAATTTTCCATTATTATCTGATATTATTTTGTTTATATATATACATGTATATATATAATAGGTAGATATAGATGTTTTTTTAATTTTTTTTCTTTTTGAATGTGAATTTATTTCTAATGTATACACATATATTCTTACTTTTATAAAGGCATGCATTTTTATATAATAGTTTTATAAAGTAATATTATTTAACATTATTATATCTAAGAATATTCAAGTTAAATATATAAATATAAGTATATATCCAATATATATATATATATATATATATTTTTTTTTATTTCAGTTTTCTAATAAGTTAGGATTAAATTCAATTTTGAAAGATGGGTATAGGATTGTAAAAAATAATGAGGATACTATTTTAAAAAATATTGAAGCATGTAAAGAAATTAGTAGCATTATTCAAACATCACTTGGCCCCAAATGTATGAACAAATTAATAATAAATCATATTAATAAAAAAATTGTTTCGAGTGATTGTATTACGATATTGAAAGATTTAGAAATAAATCATCCTGTTGTAAATATTTTAAAGAAATTATCAGAAACAATGAATTATGAATATGGAGATTTCACAAATTACGTTTTTACATTGGCAACAGAAATGCTAGATAAAGCTAGTTTTTTAATTCAACAGGGTTTTAATACCAATGATATATTAAATGGTTTTTTATTAGGTTATAATGAAATAGAAAGAGTTTTACCAGAACTAGTTGCATGGAAATTAGAGAATTTTTACAATGAGAAAGAAATTGAAAAAGTTGTGAAATCAGTTATGATTACAAAGCATTTATCAAATAATTGCGAATTTATTGTTAGTTTACTATCAAAATGTATAGCAACATTAATGCCTGAAAAAATTGAAAATTTTGATGTTGATAATATAAGGGTATCTAAATTAAATGGGGGTAATTTAATAGATTCCCAATTTTTAATGGGTATGGTTATACCAAAAGAAACAAATGGAATAATAAAAAAAAAAGAAAATGCTAATGTAATTGTTCTTAATTGTGGATTGGAGGCAGCAACAACTGAAACAAAAGGAACAGTTTTATTACATAATGCAGAAGAATTATTAAATTTTACAAAAGGAGAAGAACAACAAATGGAATGCATAATAAAAAATATAAAAAAAGAAGGTGTTGATGTTATAATTGTAAATGGTGCTATTTCTGATATAGCTCAGCATTTTTGTGATGTACACGATATAATGACCTTAAAAATAACATCAAAGTTCGAAACATTAAGAATATGCAAATTATTAAATGTTTCTTCTTTAGTTCGATTAACTGCACCAAAACCTGAAGAAATTGGTAAAGTATCATCTATATATGTTTCAGAAATTGCATCAAAAAAAGTTACGATAATTAACTCGAAAAATAAAAAAGTAGGAACAATTATTTTAAGAGGAGCTACTTATAATTTACTTGATGAAGTAGAAAGATGCATACATGATGGTATTAATTCAATAAAAAATGCAATAAAAAATAATTCCTTTTTATTTGGTGGGGGTTGTATAGAAATACAACTTTGTGAAAGATTAAAAAAATTTGCTTGTCAGTTAAAAGGTGTTGATAATTACAGCGTAAAGGTTTTTGCAGAGTCTTTTCAAGTAATACCTAAAATACTAGCAACAAATTGTGGATATAACAGTACTGATGTACTAAATGAACTTATTAACGAACACAATAAAGGCAATACTGAATCTTGCATAAATATTAATAATAATTCTCATACTACATCAGCTAGAGAAAACAACATTTATGATAATTTCAAATGTAAAAAATATGCAATTGATTTAGCTATTGATGCAGTTCAAACAATTTTAAAAATTGATCAAATCATTTTAGCTAAACCCGCAGGTGGCCCAAAGCCACGCGATAAGAATCCAGATTATGATGAAGCCTTCTAGAAACTTCAAGCAAATTTTACTTATTTAATATCTTAATAAAAAAAAAAAAAAAAAAATTATATATTTTTTTAATTTCACAAGGAATACATCACAATTAAAAATTCGTGGTTTCTTAATTTTATATATTTTTATGACTTTATAATTTCATATTTTATTAGTAGCATTATTTCATTATTTATGTCGTTATTTTATATATTTTATTATTATTATTTTATTTATTTATCTATTTATTTTTACATTAAAAAAATAATACTTTTTTTTTCAATAGAAATAGTATTAAATGTAATGAACTTTTCTTTTTTTTATTTTACACATATATAAAAAAATATATAATCAATTAATATTTCTTAATATATTTTATAATAATTTTTTTTATTAATTCTTCAAACTTTCCAAAAAAGTATATATAATAAAATAATAAACAAAAATAATATATGTAGTACATAGTTCATTGAACAAAAAATTAGACTTTTTTTTCTAATATAAATAATTTTTTAAAAAAATCAAAGAAAAAAGATGAAAGAAAAATAGTAAAAGTATTTAAATTGATGTATATATATATAAAAAGAAACATGTTTTTGATGTCAACATTTTGGTATAATACGTTTTAATCCCATAATCCTAAAAAAAAAATAAAAAAATAAATAGCGTATTATTTATTTTATTTCAATATAAAAAAAGGTTCTACTATTGTTTAAATTACCATGATTTATTACTGCTGTCCCATAGGTTTCTGCTTAAATCTACTATTATTTTATTAGTTGTCTTAAAATCATTTGCACTTATGAAATTACATAAATTTATTATATTTTCATTTATCTGTTCATTAAATGAACCGTTATCCAATTTTTCATAAAGATCATAAACTTTTGCTGAAACATCTTCTGCCTTCTTTTTTATTGGTTCTTGTGAAATATAAATATTTAATAAATTATTTATAGATTTTTTAATAGATTCAATATTATTCCTACTCATTAATACCCCATTTTGCTCTTTAGTTGCTGTTTGAATTTTTTTGTTTTGGTTTGCTGTTGATTGGGTCGTTGAACCAAGCTAAAAAAAACCAAAAACCAAAAAACAAAAAATTAATAAATATATAATAGAAATATGACGTAATAAGAAAAGAAAAAAAAATGTTTGGGTATTTTTTACTTGTTGAGTTGTCGTAGGTATTGGCCATGGAACAGGCATTCCTGGGGATACTGTTAAAGCACCTGCTATTGGAGATGTTGTTTTAGTACCTTAAAAAAATATATATATATATAATATAAAAAATATATTATTTCATTTTTTTTTTTTATTTACCTGATAAAGATGAAGTATTTGATTGTAAGTGAAAGTTCATTTTATTTGTATTATCTTGAAATGAGTTTTGAAAATTTTTATTTTGCGTATTATTATGAGAAATAGATAATGCATTAGTTGATTCAAACGTTTGTTGATCGAAGCATTCTCTTTTACCAAACTGGTTTTCTTGTGGCTGAATTATATTTGTTTGTGTTAAATTTGAGGAAGGAGAAATGGGAGGGTTATTACTTCTAGGTGGTGGAGTAATATTTTGAAAATTTGAAAAACTAGGTCTATTATTTATTTGATTTAACGTGCTTGATGGAGGAACAACCGGTGTTACTGGAGAAACAATGTTAGAAGAAGGTATATTACTTTGTAATGATTTATTTACATTTGTATATGATTGGCTTAACATGGGTGTTTGTTGTTTTTCTTGATTTTGTTGTACTTTCTGTGATACATTAAAATTTGAAAATGTTGGTGGAGGTAAATATGTAGGAGTATTAATCGGAGTTGTATTAGATGGGATATTCGAAGGAGGAATATATGAAGATGTATTAATTGGAGATTGAACAGTATTTACATTTGTTGAAAAATTTTGATTTGATGAGGTTAAAAAGGAAGACCTATTAACTGTATTATTTAAAACTTGTGAATTATAATTAGTAGACGTTAACTGGTTTTGATTCATATGTGGGGGAGGTGGTACTTGTGAAATAGGCATTGGTGGTGGTATTCTTTGCATATTTTGTTGATTATACAACTTTGGTTGGTTGGGATTATTTGGCAAATTTTGTTTAAATTGCTGAGATTGAGTTTGATTGTATTGAAAGCTTTGATTATATAATTGATTTTGATTAAGTTGCTGATTCTGATTATATAATTGATTTTGAATTATTGGAGATGGTTTGATATCTACGACTTGAAATGGTAAAATAGGTGGATCAATTTGCTGACCTAATATATGATTGGCACTGTTAAATATTCTATCTCTTAATATTAGACTTTCTAAACTTTGATCATCTTGTATTAAACATAAAAAAGTCATCGCTGCCTTTAACCTTCCTGAATTAGCTAATAATTCAGCATACTGGTTAATCTTTTGATTCATTATAGGATTATATTGATCGAATTTTATTACCATTTTTAACACAGTCATTTTTTCTACTAAATCTTGTAAAACATTTAATAAAGAACCTTTTTTTGAAGGCATGTTATTCCATATTTCTACAGTTTCTGAAAAATTACATGCACATAAATAGCAAATAGATGCAGCTCGAATATCGAATTTTTCATTTTGCAATCTTTTAGCTAATGTTTCACATAAGTTATTAAAGTTGGGATTATTTATAGCATATGTGCATAAAATAGATAAAGCTTCTCCCCAAGATGATAAATCAATATTATTAACTAAAAGATCTAATTTGTTATCTAAAATATAATTAATATTTCTTAAAAAATTATCATTTTGTTTATTAATATAAATAGTTTTAGTTTTATGCCATAATTGATCTCCGCCAAAAGAAGCTAATAATAATGCATCTGCCATCCTATTTTTGTGCAAACATAGTTCTACAGCTGTTTCTATATTACCTACTAATACACACTCTTTTATAATAGATTCAATTCCTGAATTCCATTCACTAGATGTTCTTTTATTATCTAAATGATCATCTCTTGAATTACTGTTATAATCATCCTCATTTTCTGAATTGTTTTGAATACTTAACTTTTCTTTCGATTTTTCATTTTCTGTTTTTTCTCCTAATTCTCTAAAGAATTTTTCAGGATCTACATCGAAGGATCCATTCATTTTTTGATTATTATCACTCAAGTGGGAAGGAGAAAGATGATTATCGTTCATTAAATTTGATCTACTTGTACTATTATTGTAATCTCTATCATTATCTTCATTCAAATTATTAGATATGTCATTATTATTAATATCTTTATCTATAATATTTTTAAATATAAAACCTGGTTGTTTTCCTATATCATACATAATTTTTTTAATAATATTATTTATATCATATCCTAATTCTTTAACTATTTCTGATTTTTGAGAAGTGCATAGTAATTGTAAAATTTTCCATGTTAATTTCTCATGATCATCATCACTTTTCATTATTTTACTTTCACAGAATTCTATGTAATTTCCATTAGTGATATATTTCTCAAAGTTGTCTGCTTCAGATATTAACTCCATTTCTGTTGGATAAATATGACATTTAATTAAAAATTTATTTTCAAATTTTTTATTTTTCATTCTGTTTATTTCATTGTCCTCATTATTAGGAATATTTTTTTGTATATTTTGGATACTAGAATTAGGAAAAGATCCAGAGGAAGATGAAATAGAATTATTATTAAAACAACATATCTTTCCTCCAAACCCAAAGCATATACCAGATTCTTTTCTATAAAAATTAGGAATATATTTAGTTGTCATTTTATTGCCATTATTTATTGAATTTATTTGTATAGTATCCATATTAGTAGAAGATGCAAAAATATCAGGAATAAAAGGAGACCATTTAGAATATATATTATTAGTAGAATTGTTAATTTCATTGAAAATATCAAAATTATTATTATTTAAATACCAACATTTTGTAATGTCCTTACCTGATGATAATAACAAATTTGTATCAATATTACTAAAACAAATATTATTAATACCTTTAGAGTGCCCAATTATTTCTTTAATTGGGTAACTTGAATTCCGCAAATCCCATAATTGTAAGCAAGGATTTCTATCATCATCGTATGAAACTAAAATTTGAGTTGGTTGATTAGCTAGCCAGCATAAAGAAGAAGTTTTGGTTCTATTATGGGGATCTCTAAAACTAACTGCTGATTTTTTTATTTTTAAATCCCATATAACTGTATTACCATTATTTGATGATGTAGCTAAAATATGGGATACTTTTCTATTCCAATTTAAGCAATTGATTTTTTGTAAATTATTTTTTTCTAAATATGGATCATATGATGTGGGAGAATATATATTTTCAATATCAGTTATAAATAACTGCCCATCACTTCCTCCAGTTGCAATTAGATAATTTTTATGTCTATTAAATTCTAAGCAGTTTATAGAATTTTCATGAACATTTACTTTATTTAAGATAAAATTTTCATAATCATTATTTTTTTTTTCAAATAAAATTTGAGGATTCAACAAAACAATGTCTCCATTTGTAAGTCCCCCTACTATAATCCCTTTACTTAATTCTTCTTCATGTTCTGTTTCTAAAAAATTGTTACTATTTATCCATTCAAAACAGGTAACATACTCACTACTACCATTATTGTTTCCATCATTTTCAATTTTTAATGCTTCCTCAAAATTTAATTTATTTACTATTTCTATATTTCTAGAGTCATTGTTCAAATTGATATCTAATAAATATATATTATTATTTATATTATTATTATTAGAATATAACAAATTATGAGAATTAAAACATATTAAGTAATTTTTATATTCTTCAAAAGGACACCAGTCAAAATTACCATTTATATTTATGCTTTTTAAAGCCATATTATATCCAAAAAAAAAAAAAAATAAAATAAAATAAAAAGTAAAATAATAAGTTTACAATTTATATAACTTTATTAAAATTACTCACGTATCAAATTTCTTCTTTCAAATATTTTCATAATAAAAACTTGTTATAAATAATATAATTTTTCATAAGTTTCCTTAATATATTAACATTCATTTAAAAAAAATAAATACTTGAAATGAAGTAATAAAAAATAATAAAACAAAATACATGTATATATATGTAATATAAAAAATATATTTAATTATCCAATAAAAAAAACATTGTGTATAATTTTTTTTTTTCCCTAAAAACAATATGTTTCATACTATTTATTTTATTTTTATTTTTTTTTTTAAAAAGAATGGTATATATATGTACTAATTTTTTCATTTAATAAATATAAAACATATATATTTATGCAAAACTCATTTTAAAAAATTAAAAAAAAAAATAATTCACTCCACATAAATTATTATTTTTTAATATATATATATATATGCATATATAAATTTTATTAATTAAAAAAAAAGAAATAAAACTATCAATGTATATAAGTAATTTACTACGTTTAATCATAATATTAGATATATAAATATTTCCACGAAATATTATGTTATTAAGATAAATTAAAATAATAATAAGATACAATAACTTTAATATATGTGCAAGTTTTAATATTTATATTAAGTGTATATATCATGTAATTATACTTTTTTATTAATAATATTTTTATAAACTTATTAATGATTTATATATCGGAAGAAATATATATATTTACAAATATAATTATAGTATTAATATACTGATAATAAAAAAATAAAATGAAGCACAAAATTTATTTTAATTATATTATTATATAAATATTTTTATTAGATAAGTTTAAAAATATTTTTTAAAATAAATCTTTATAGTTATATATATATATTTTTTTTTCAAAAAATTTATAGATATACATACATAGTCTTTGTGTATTAAGAATAAAATATATATATATATTTTTAAAGTTTTTTTTTTTTTTTTTGTTATATATATTTATCAAATTTTTTTGATATTCATAACACATACTTAAAATAGAAAATGTGCAAAAAAAAAAAAAAAAAATATATTTATATAGATAGATAGGTTTAACAAAAAAGAAAAATGAATTTTGTTTCCATTTTATAGTGTAAGAAAATAAAATTTTTAAAATAATATAATAATGAAAACTGTTTTCCTTTTTTATTAAATGCAAACAAACATAATTATGAAAATTTAATTATTAAAATTTAAGATTAGCTAACTTTATGACATTATTCATTATATATATGTATATATATATAATTCTATAAATTTATTAAAGAAAATATAGCTTAATTGGTTATTTTTGAAATTAAGTTATAATTGAAAAAAAGAAAAAAATAATAAAACGTTTAAATTAATTATGAATAATTTTTTTTAAAAAAATAATTTTTTACTGATAAAAAAATTAGGAGTGTGAAAAATTGAAGTTATATAGATATCTTTATTCATAGTGAATGCAAAAATTTTCAAAAATCTATGAATAAAATATATAGAAAAAAAAATATATAAATATATAATAAATTATTTTATTTTTGTATATACATAATAATGAAAATGAAAAAAAAGTTGAATAAAAAGTGTAGTAAAAGTGTACTATAACTATAATAATAATATAAAAATGCTTGTTAGCTATTCAAATCTATCATTTTAAAGAAAACTATATGAGAATAATTCCAAAATTATTCTTTATTAGTAAGTGTCGAAACTTTATTCATAATTCTATAGATATTTTCGTTTAAAAAAAACTGATAAAGTTTGTTTTTCTCTTTGAATATTTTCAAAAAAAAAAAAAGAAATATTAGTTTAATTTACAATTTTTCTTTTTTTTTTAAATAATTGTGAATGCTTTTAATGTATTTTGTTCATTATCTTTGTTAATTTTTTTTTTGGGAACAACAACTTGTGGTATACCCCAATGTGGGTGTAAAGCACCTGGATACACAAAAAGTTTTCTGTAAAAAATTTGTCTTAATCTATTATTGGGTAGCATTCTTTTAACTGCCAAATTTAAAATCATTGATGGATTTCTAGCAAAAACTGTTTTACATGTTAATATTTTATGACTTTTTGAATGACTTTTTCTTGGAAATTTATAAATTTTAGTATCCCAAGTATGTCCATAAAATTTGACATGAATAGCGTTTACAACTATTACACTGCTACTATTTACTCTATTCGAATTATAATCTACTCTATATTTTCCTTGTAATAATTTACTAATACATACACTTAAACTTCCAACACTTTTATTAGTTGCATCAATAACAAACCAATTTCCTTTTTCTTTGTCAAAAACACTTATAGCATTTTTCGAAACATGTTCTTCTGCAAATATATCTGTTTTAGGCATATTTTTTTTTAAAAAAGGAGAACTTTTCCTAAATGATCATAAAAAAAAAAAAAAATAAAATAAAATAAAAAAATATTTCTTTTATACATAATATATATAGAAGAGTATTTTCAGATGAATAAAAAGAAAAAAAAAAAACAATTATATTTTTCCGAGCTTTATATATAAATTTTCAGATTTTTTTTAGCAAACCATTGAACATTTGAGAATGGATTTATGTTCTGTTCATGAAAGGATGCCTTAGGATACCCAGCCAATCTTAATAAACTTTTTCTTATCATATTTCATTTTTAATTTATTTATATATGTACATAAATATATAAAAAAAATACAACAAACATATATATAAACTGTAAAAATAAAAAAGTGCTTTTCATATAAATATATTTTAATTTTCTTTTTTTTTTTCTCTTATATTTTAATTCCAAAACTATATTTTTAATACATTAAAAATAAGTAAAATTAGTCTATTTTTTACAAAAATAATTAAAAATTATAAATATAATAAAAAAAAAAAAAAAAGAAGAAAAATAAAATTGTTTATACCTATCATTAAAACTATTAAAAAATAATATTTTCTTTTTAGTAACTAATTGTAATTCAATATTTATGTTGTGAATTATTTTTTCTTAAAAAAAAAATTTCATTTAAAAAAAAAAAAAAATTCAATAAAATATATGCGGGTGTTATTTGATTTATTCCCTTTTTTTTTTAAATTTATCTAAAATTTTTGAATTTTAAATATTTCTTCATTTAGAAAAAAAGAAAAAAAAAAAAATATAAAAATTAAAGACATCAATATATTTTCAAGAATTATACATAATTTTGATAAAAAAATTATTAAAAAAAAAATGATATATACAATAAAAAATGTAAATGATCAAATTTTAAAGGATAAAAACAATTTTAATTTTTAATACACTTTATTTAATACAAAAAGAAACTAAATTTATTAGAAATATTTACCTTAAAAAAAAAAAAAAATTTAAAGTAATACTTATTAAGAAGTAAAGTAAAAGCTTTTACTTTTTTATAGATTAAATTAAAAAGAAAACGCAATTAACGAAAGTTTTTGAACATTTTTAGAAAACTATGAAGCTTCCAATGAAAAATTAAAAGAACAATATAAGTATATAGAAATACACAATGCGTAAACCATTATATAAGTGTCCTATATTTATATTCGATAAGAACTATTTTTAAAATAAAATGAATGATTTAAATAAATTAAAAGATAATCCTATATATAAAAATAGCACTAATGATTTATATCTTATAGAAAAAGAAAGTATAACTATAATAACCGATGATGAAAATAATAATGAAGAAAAAAATAATATAAATATTTCAAAAAGAAATAATTTAAAAATTATGCCTTATGTTAATAACTATAAAAATTTAATCAATAGAAAAAATACATTTTATTCAGAAAGTTTATGTAATATGGAAAAGAGTAAAACACATCATAACAATAATGACAACATTGATAATAGAAATACTGATGAAGATTTAATGTTGCTAAAAAAATTTGAAAGAACTAACTTTTTTAGTGAATCAAATGATTCTAATATAGAGAGTTTTGAAAAATGCTTAAATAATAATAAGAGAAATGAATTAATTAATCTTAAATGTACCAATCAAATAATGAACGATGATAATATTGTTCTAAATAACAGAGATTCAAAAAAACAAGAAATTTTTCAAAATTTCAATTCTATAGAAAATATTAAAGATTCCGATAACTTCATTTATCTAAATAATTTTAAATTTAAGAAGGGTAATGAAATTGTAGCAAATGAAAATGTTCAGAGTAATTTTAAAAATAAAGTTGAACTTAATGTTGAAAATAGCAAAGAAAGTGGTACCGAAAATGTTTCTGAAAATGATACTGTAAAAGATGTATCATTTAATTTTCAAAATTTAAATAATAATTATTTTAATTATAAAAATAAAAAATTAAGTAACGACTGTTATCTTAAAATAAAATTTAATCAAATATCTGATTTCAATATAGAGAATGAATATCAGAATGCTAATAATTTTAATATCAAATATAAAAAAATTTTTAATTCAATGATTGATAGTATTCTAAGTTATCCACATATGTATTTTTATGAATCAAATTATATAAACGAAAAATACGAAAAAAATTATATATATAATAAAAAAATTAATAAAAGTGAGCAAATAAATAATATTCCTTTTAGTACATTTCCAATTAGTAAGGATAAAACTATTTTTCACATACATAATAATAATAGTATAGGCAAAAATAACAAAAATATTTTTAAATGTAACATTGATAATTCAAAAAATTTTATTTTATCAAATTATAATAGAGAAATATCTAATATTTATTCATGCAGTGATAATTTGAATCATTTAAGTAACAACAATACGACTGATTATTCTTCATTTTCTTCTAATAATTTGCAACACAAATTAAGAAGTATCAATAACGTTTCTAATTTTCATATGAATAATTTATTTAAAAGTAATAATAAAAAAAATAATTTAAATTATGATGAAAAAAAATTTGTTCAGGCTTTAATATATTATAACAATATGATTAATAAATCTCATATGAATAATTTAAAAAGCGATTTAAATGAAGTTTTATATGATAATTCCTCTTCAAGAAATGAATTATTTTTTAATGAAAATGATTTTAATTACACAAATAATTTATTAAATAATGAAAAATATAAAATGCAAGATGCCTGTTCAAATTATTTTAATAACAATTATACATTTAATCTATATAATGATTCCACTTATGGGAAATATTTGAGTAAATGCAAAGATGAAGCATATGTGACAAGTACATGTATTAACAACTTTGGAAAAAGTAATGATAATGGTAATATTACTTTTAATAGCAATAGTACTATTTTTAAAACTAGTGATAATTATAGTATTATTAATAATAAAAATAATAAATGTGATGATAATATAAAGAGCATGGATGAGATTACATATAATTATTATAAAAGTATTTATAATAGCAATTCAAAAAAAAAAAAAAGTTACAAAAATGAACAAAATAAAAGCTTTGATATTAAGAAAATAAAAAATAGAATAAAAGAATTACAACATAAAATAAAAGGTGATTTAAGTGAATTAAGTAATAAAAATATAAATGAAAAAAAAAATTTAAATAATCATAATAAATTAAAAGGTACATTTAAAAATAAAACAAGAAAAGGGAGTGTTAATAATTGTGTACTTAATAAAAATATGGAATCTTTCCATAATAAAAAAAATCGTAATTATTTGAATTATATAAATGAGACAGATAACAAAATTTATGTAAACACAATAAATGAGAATATCTTTATTAAGTATATTTCAAAACAAATTTATAATTCTTTTAATAATTGTATTAGTTTCTTATGTTTAAGTGCCAATGATGATAAAGAAATATTTGAAGATTTGTTTTTTACTTATTCTAAATTATTTGATATGGAAATAAATAATAATATAAATATAAGAAATATGGAAAGTGAAAAAGATAATCACTATTTCTATTTTATACATACTTTAAATAAAAAAAATAATTATAAAATAATAAAAAAGGAAAAGATGTATTTCTATTATAAATTGAAAGAATTGGTAAAGCATCAATACAAGATGAATATATTATATGAATTTATAAAGAATTTGAATACAAATGAAATTAAAAATAATGATAAAAAACAAATTGAAACACAAATAATAAATAGTAATAATAATAATAATAATAATGAAGAATTTGATATATGTACACAAACAGATTTTAAAAATTGCCAAGTATTGTATGAAAATTATTTAGAATATTTGAAAAAGTTTTATTTAGATGATATATATTATGAAAAATTATGTTTAAGAGATATGCGGCATATGATTTTTAATAAAGATAAATGGTCATATAATTTATTAAATTCATACTCGGAAAAATTAAATGATGTAATTAATATATGTTATACTGACATGAACAAATTTGAAAATATTACAAATAAAAAAGAAGAAAATTATAATAATAATAATAATAATAATGGTAATAATAACAATTATAACGTTAAAAATACAATTCTTAACGAATATAATAGCTCAATAGAATATAATAATGGATTAAATAATAAAAGAGAAATAGACGTATATAAGGACATAGGAATAATAAGAAAAACAGGAACCGAAATTAAAAACGAAAAAAGTAATTTATATAAAGGTATAAATAGTAAAAATGAAATGAGTAAAAGACAATGTACAAAAGTAAAATACATCAATATGATAAATGCAAATGTAGAAAATGAAAGAGAAATATTAATAAGAAATGAATTAAAAGAGTTTTTTAGATTTAAAAAAAAATTTAAAAAAATTTTATCTAAGAAAGAAAATATAATAGATAATTCCAAAAAGGTATGTATATATAAAATAAGAAAAATTATGAGAAATTTATGTAAATTGTCAAATATTAAATATAAAACCTTTTTAATTCATGAATTATATAGAGTGTTTTTTAAATTTACAAAAGATAAAAAAAAAAAAAATCAGAATAAAATGGAAAATTTAGAAAGAAAACCTTTAAAAATAATTTTGAATAGTAAAATAAGTAAAATTAAAAATGAAAAAGTAAAAGATCATTTTAATTCAGATGAAAGTTTTATTTCGTTAGCAAAAAAAGAAAAAGAAAAAAAACAGGATATTATTGAAGTTAATAGAAAAAAGCTAAAGAAGGAAGCAGAAGAACAAAGAGAAAAGAAGAAACAAAAAATTGAAAGAAAAGAACCAAAAGAAGAAAAAGAACTAGAGAAGAACAAATATGAAAAGGATGAAGAAAATAGTAACTATACTGAAGAAAAAAAGCAAAGTAAAAATAGAGTAATAGAAATAGGAAAAAATAAATATTCTCCAGATAATATAAGAAATCAAAATTTAAATAAAAAAAAGAGACATATGATATATGACACAGAATATATCGAGGGTATTGGAAAACTTGATGAAATTAAAGAGAACATAATTACATATAATAAGAAAAATAGACGTAATCCTGTAGAATTAAATAAATTAGAGGAAACAAATTATGAAACATCTGAAAAAAGAAAAAAATATAACTCAAGTATAGAAAATAAAGAAATCTATGTATATATAAGGGGTAATTTAGATGTTTACTTAAATGAAAATATGAATGTAAAATTTGATAAATGTAATATTTTTTTTAAAAAAAAACATATAAATAATGATTTTAAAATGAATTTCGATAAAAATTTTTGTCATATTTTTTTTAACAAAATATTAGTAAATTGTATAAAGGATATACAATTAAAGAAAATATATTTTTCATCATTACACAATGATATTAGTGATAGTAAAAGTAATAATCCCAGTGATTGTGAAGAGGAAAATAAAATATTAACAAAAGACAGTTGTATTTACAAGGTTAATTCGTTAAAACAAGATGAAATAATGTTATTGTTTAAAATTTTATATAGAAATTTTTATAAATATATGCCTAAATTAACTTTTAATTCTAATTTGGGAATTCATTATTACTTTCCTATGTTTTCAAAAAATGAAAATTTATTTAATATTAAAAAAAGCATAATTTATGAAAAATTAGATGATACATTTTATTTTAATTTCTTTTTAAGTAAATATATAAATTTAAAAGAGGGAGAATTATATAATCCGAAAATTTTTTTTTGTTTTGACAGAGAACTAATTTTATCAATTATTTTATATTTAAATAAAAACTTAGGAAACTTATCTATTCTTCACAAATTGTATGAAGAACATGAATATTTGGAATATTTAAAAAATAATTATTTTTATAATAAATATTGTGACAATGAGATAGTAAATCATGAAGACAGATATTTTAACATAATTAAAAATTATCTTAATAAAGTAATTATACCATATTGTGATCATTCAAACTTTTAATATTTTGATTCTTGTATATGTATTTAGTTATTTATTTTATTATTTTTATTTCATTTTATTTTACTTTTTTTTTTTTTTTTTTTTTTTTTTTTTTTTTTTTTTTTTTTTTTTTTTTTTTTTTTTTTTTTTTTTTTTTTTTTTTTTTTTTTTTTGTTTTCATTTTTTTATTTACTGATTTATTTGTTTAATCTTATATTTATTTGTGAATTTTTGTTTTTCTCTAATTTGAAGCATTTTGAGATTTCTAATAAACTTTTTTTTTTTAATTTTTAAATTATATTAATTGAAAGAAAAATGAAAATTAACAAATATATAAGATATATATTTTTGTCTATTAAATATGTAACAGTTAAAAAAGTAAAACAAAAAAAAAAAAAAAAATAAAATAAATCATTTAAATGAGAAAATTTTTTTTTTTTTTTTTTTCAAACATAATTCGTTAGAATTATTGTTCTTTATTAATTCTTATAATTTGAAATATAATATATATATTAATAGAAAACAAATAACAATGATTTATAATTTAATGTATTTTACATTGTCTCTTATGTCAAAAGGGTTAATATTTTTATCCATTAGTTTTTTCTCATTCTATAAAAAAAAAATTTTTTTTTATTAAATCATTAATGGTTTTTATTTAATGTTATAATGATAAATATATATTTGAAAATATTAATAAGATTAAAATGAAAAAAATTCTTTATATAAAATCTTAACCTTCATAAGCAGAGAATTTTCTTTTTTCAATTTTCTATTTAATCTCTGTGCCTCTTTTACAGCTTTTTTTCTTGCTTTTTTTTCTTCTGGTGTTTCATTTTTATCTCTTGTAGTTTTTATCTAAAAATAAAAAAATATATATTAAGGTAATATATTATTCTTAATTTACATTATATAATTTTATATTACATAAAATATATATATCATATATATATATAAAAAAAAAAAAAACATAATTAATAATACTTAACATAAAATTGAACTATTTTTATGTCTTATTTTCCTACTTTTTCTAAAATTAAATAACGTTCAAGTTTTAATGATTCATTTTTATTATCACTTTCCTTTTTTTTAGTATTAATATTATTACTATTTAATATTGGTTTTGCTTTAATTTGTTTAGGTATAATTAATTTATATGGATGATTAATTGTGTTGGTTTTTGTTGTTAAAATGGTTTCACAATCATAACTTGATTCTTTGGAATTTTCTGAAGCAGAACTATCTTTATCATTTGTAATTTCATCTTTTTGTAAATCTAAAATTTTCATTATTTTATTTTTATCTTCAGCATTTAAAGTAACAAATAAATCTGAATTAATTTTATAATTTTTTATTTTTTTTTTTTTTCTTATTTTTTTTTTTTCATTATTTTTACATTCCTCTTTTTTTAGCTCATGCTTAATAAGATCACTTAATTTAAAAGAATCAAATTCTTTTTCAATTTTTTCATTTTCTTTCTCTTTTTCATTTTTAGAGATGATATTATCTTTCATATATTTAAGAGGATTTAATTTTTTATCAAATATATGTTCCTTATTATTATTACTGAAGTCAATATTTTTATTATTAACACTAAGAAAATAATTATCCGAATGAAAATTATCTTCAATAATATGCTCATTTCCTATATCTTCATTTTGGATATTACTTAAATTATTTGAGTATTCATTATTACTTAAAAATAAATAAGAATCTGGATTACCCCAAATTAGTTCCTTATCTATCTCTAATTTTTCAATATCATCAACATTTTGTGCTTCATATATAAAATTGTCATTTAGTTGTTCTAAGTTATCCATATCAAGAGCCTCATATACTTCTTTTTCTTCTTCATTATTAGGTTTTATGTCAAAAAAATTGGTTTCTTTTTTTGTTTTTGATTCTATGAAATTTTTACTTACTGGCTTTAAATGCTGCTCATAATCGTAACCATCATTTGGGAAATAACAATCTCCATCTAAGTATGATAAGGAATCCCCCTTTTTCTTATTTTTTTTTTTTAATTTACTTTTTTTTGTAACTTCTTTATTTATTTGTTCATCAATTTTTATATTCTCTTTTATTACAATGTCATTCTTTATTTTATTTTCATTTAATGTACAAAAATTTACATTTTCTCTTTCATAAATTTCCTTAATTATTATTTTTTTTTCACTTTCACTTAATTTTTCTGTAATTCCATAATCCATGGGGTTAAAATTTTCTAAAAGAATGTTTAATTCTTCATTACTCAAAGACGTGGAATTATTATCTCCGTTGTAAAGTTCTTCATGATTAAATTCATGTTTATCATTTTCAATATTTTCACATATTTCTGGTTCTTTAAATGAAACTTTTTTAAGTTTGTTTTTATTTTTATTTTTAATATTCATTTTTTAATTTCTTTTTTTTTTCTTTTTTTTTTTTTCTTGTTTTTAAAGAAAGTATCAATATTTAAAAAAATTTATTCCTTTTTATCAGGGTATTCAAATAAAAATATATTTGCTCTTTTTTTTTTTTTTTTGTACCGTATATGTTTAATTAAAAAATAAAATATAGAAAAATATCTTAAATTTTTTTTTATTAAAAAAATTTACGTTACATGGATTTCTTTCCATACAATAATCTTTACATAAGTTAACGTAATTTTATCTTATAAATCTTAAAACAAAGTTTAAGTATCATTTATTAATTACAAAACAATAAAATAGAATAATCATGTTCTTAATGCATTTTATTTTTAATAAATTATATATATTTAAAAAGTAAATTCAACATCATTTTTTAAAATTTTTTATTAAAAATATATCAAAACAAGAAATTTTAGTAAATACTAAAAAAATAATTGTAGAAAAATTTTCATAAAATAACCATTCTTTATGGCATATTTTTTTAAAATGAGTATGCTTTTTAGTAAGAATATTTTGAATGAAATATAATTTTTTTAGTTAATTACTTTAAAAAAGTTAATATAGTATATTTTGACTAAATTTTTAAGGTTATTTGGCATGATATATTTATTCGAACAATTTAATTTCATTATTTATTATTGTATAATCAAAAAAAAAAAAAAATTTAATAAAGAATTTAACAAAAAAAAGTAGAAATTATACTTATAATTTTATAACCTTAAAATTAAAATATAACATTCTTAGTTTTTAAATAATATTTTAATAATGTAATTTAAAAATAAAATAAAATAAAATTACAAGAAATCATAAAATAAGAACAATTTTGTAATTATTTTAAAATTACATAATTGAATCATGGAGATAATAATATTCACTTAATCGGCATTAAAAACTTTTTTGAATAACCAAAAATATATATTGAATATCTTCAGTTTGGCTATTTTTATTCACGCAATTCCCATTATAAAAAAAAAAAAAAGACATTATTTACCTTTTAAATTTTGTATAAAAGCTTTATATTAATTCTTATTAGTTATAATGATAAATTATTCAGGAAAATTTTATATTAATTTAATTTTATTAAATAAAAAAATAAAAAACTCTTTTAATCGTATGTTCTCATCAAATTCCATTTTTCATCATAAAACTGATTTAATAAAAATTAATGAAGAGATAAATAATTTAGAAGAGGCACTTATTAGGCGTATTTCAAAAATGAATAATACAGCATTAGCATATTCATGTGAAGATATAAACAAAAATAAAATTAACAACCCTCATTTATGGGAATTAATTTACAAAAGAACAAGAGAAATAAGTAATTCATTTGTAATAAGTGAATTAGTTGTAATGTTTCATGCTTATTGTAAAAGCATATCATTTGATCCAAATTTCATAAATTTAATAAACCTTTTTTGGAATTTACTTGAAAATAAATTATGTGATCTTGATTATTTATCTTTAATAGCTTTATATGTCTGTGCTGAAAAAACAAAAAATTCTCAAAAAAAAAAAGAAATAGGTAATTTACTTTTGGAGTGTATATTTAGTGGATGTGAAAATATTAAACTTAAAGAAGAAGGACTAATGATAATTTTAAAAATATTATGTAATTATAAAAAAAAAATTGATGAAAAACATATTAAAAATATATGTAATATTATACAAAAAGTTGATGTAAAAGAAATAAGGAATACATTTTTATGTATGCAATTTTTTTTAAAATACAAAGAATTTGATGAACCTTTCATTATAATATTAAAAAAAATTCAGTCATTATTAATTTTTAAAAATGTAAATCCTTATCTTGTTTTAAAACACTTGTATTTTATATCTAATATTAATAATCCTATCATTTTGCAAGAAGTTAAAAACACTTTATCTATTATCTATTTATCACATAATATAAATAATGGGCAATAAGAATTTTATGTTATTGTATAAATCCTGATATAAGTTCTTTAAAAAAATTTTTTTTTTTTGTGCCTTATCATCTTATGTTTATTAATATTTTTATATTTTTTTAAGTACCTGAATTACATTTAATATTATCAACATTATTATTATTATATATGTTAAGATAAAAAGGATTATTTTAAATAATATATATTTAATATTACATAAAATTATACATGGAAAATGGTATCAATTTTTATATTAAAAATTATTCATTTATAAGCATATACTACTTATAAGAAAAAAAACCTATTTTATTCTTGAAAAATATAATAATATAAAAATTTTTTTTAACTATCTTGAATTAAAAGTTTTGATTCTTTAAACACAAATTTGATTTAATATTATTAATATACAAAAAAGTATCATAAAAGATTTATTCTTGAGGTATGTGTGGAAATAAATAAATATATACATGCAATGAATATATCTTCAAATTTAATGAAATAAGTATAAGATTTTACATGTAAATTCATATCATTACTAAAATATATATGAATAACAATAAATATCTAAATAAACATGCTCCATTTTTTTTTTTTTAAGATATACAAGAAATAATATACCTAATGGATATATATTTATATATATGAAGTTTGATGTCAATTTAGTGACATGAATATAACAAAAAATGACGATTTGATATAAAATTAAGATGAAAGAATAATTAAAACAACATAAGTAAATTATCCATTAAGTACACACACATGCAAATCAAAACTTGCATTAAAAAAAAGTAAAAAGCAGAAGGATATTTTATATAATTTTAATATCATATAAAACATCAGTTTTTTTTTTTTCTTCCTTTTCTTTAATATTTTTGTTTTTAGCTTTTTTTTTATTATTTTAGTTTTAAAATAAATAATAATTTATTTTAACTGTAGAATAAAGAGATGTTATAAACCTCTTTTAAATTAAATTTAAAAAAATTAATTTAATTTTAAAAAAATTATACAAAAACTTTATATACGAACATATGAAAAATTAATTAACGAAAATAAGAAAATGTGTATGGTAAACTGTTATAAAAAACATCACAGCTATATAAATTTTTTTGTATTTTAAAATTTATTTTTTTTTTTTTTTTTTTTTTGCACACATTTTCTCTAATTAAACCTATATATTTTATTTTGTTAACTCTTTTCAAATATATCTTGATTTTTTCCTTTTTTTTTATTTTTCATTTTTAAATTATGCATTTTATTTTAGTTAACTATTTTACATAGTTGTTTATAAATCATGTTGTAAAAAAAAAAAAAAAAAAATCCATAATTAATTTTTTACATTCTATATTAAAAATTTACTTTATTATATATGAACACAAGTTTAAAAAATTAAATTTATTAGGATGAAGTTTTAAAATTTTTTTTTGTTTTTTTAGTTAGCTAAAAATATCAATTGTGATAGGTGTTTATTTATAAAAATTTTTTATTAGCACAATTTTTTTTTTTTTTTTGCGTGAAGAATGAGCTTTTAAATATCAAATCATAAAGAAATATTTAATTTTTAGGAAAAATTATTCAGTAGAAGTATGTTGAATTTTTAAATATTATATATATATATATATATATATAATTTCATAATTTTTTATTTTTTTTAGAGTTGTAAAAAATTTGATTATTTTTATTATATTTTTTTTTTTTATTATAAAATTATTTTTAAAATAGAATGATAAATAATTAAATTAAATTAAATTATATATGTTCATAAATATAAATTTTGTGTTAAGACAATTATTAAAAAATTATTACTTTTTTTTTTTTTCAATGTGTTAACGGTGCATATGTTTCTCCGATTTTCTTTTTTGCACCAATTGATGTTTTTATTTTTATATTCATTTTTGTTATGCATTTTAAAATTAATGTAGTGTAATTTCTAAATTATCAAATAACGAATATAATTAGATATATATTCTAATTAGTTTTATCATTTTTATTATGAAAATGCTAATTTTTTATTTTTTATACATAAAATTATAATTTTTATTATTTAAACTTTTTTGTTCTTTTTTTTTTTTTTATTTTGTTTTGTTGTAGTATCTTTAATTTATTAAGGCTTAAAATTTTGCTCCAATTTTATTCATATCATGAATTGAGCATAAATTTATTAATATGATTTGAGATACTATTTATAATTTTTATAAATTTTGTGGATAAAAATGATAAAGAGAATAATATGCAAACAAATTTCTATAGCAAATTTGATTTTTTATTAGTATGTATCGGGGAAAGACTAAGTAAAAGGAATTCAAAAAATGTTTAAAAGAAATATTTCTTGAATGCAAATTCTTTTCGAAGACTGAATATTTTGTTATTCCTATAAATTTGTTTGTATAACTATAAAAAATTTATTTCAATTTTAATTCACGCTTTATTTTGTTATTCATAGATATATAAAACATTCTATTATTTGTGTTACCTAAAACTTTTATAATTTTTCTTTATTTTTTATCGTTTTAATCTTGATTATTTTTTTTTTCTTTTTCTAAAATTAAGGGAAAATTTAAAATATTTGATAATTTATAGTCCTTTAATTTTCAAATGGATAATTATGAAGTGTCAAAAACATTAAAAATGATTACTTCATATTTTGATGAAAATATCAGATACAATAATAAAAATATTGATAACTTAAATAATAATAATGAAATTACTAAAAATAAAAATATAAGAGATAAATATTCTCAATTTTTAAAATATACTAACTGTAAGAATGACACAGCATGCAAAAGTAATTGTAATAATATTTCTTTTGATTACAATAATTATAATGAAGAATTAAATGTAAATGCTTGTTCCAATGTTATGAACAAGCAAATTATAAATTATAATGATTATGATTCATTTAACAAAGTAAACACATTAGAAGATTCAGAATATGAAAATGAAATTTTAAAAGATGATAAGGAAAAGGATAAGACTAAACCTTTTGAGAATTTTGTTATGAATAAAGAGGTATGTGATATTCAACATGATATTCAACAAGAAAAACAAAAAACAAATTTGATCAGTTGCTATAAATACAATAATTTAATAAATAAAAATGATTGTGACACAAATAAAAAATATAATATGAATGATATTAGTTGTGATGAAAAATATATTGTTAAATACAAGTTGAATTCATTTATTTTGAACAAAATAGTTAATAAAAATTATAATTTATATATGAATAATAGCTTTGAAAATATTAACCAATATAATGTTGAATCCGATGAAAATATAGAATTATATAGGTTATATAATGAAGAAATGTGCAATAAAAATGAATTTCTTGTAAATAAACATAATATTTATAGTGAAAACACAAAGAGCAATTTTGTTAAATCAGAAAATGTGCGTATTCGGGATATCCATAATGACTACAGAGAAAATACTGTTTTAAATTGTTTTACAAAAGAATTATATAATAAATTAAATGATGATAAAAATTATATTAGTAATGAAAATAAGCAAAAATTAAATTTATCGATAGGTTCAAAAAATGCTTTAAATATATATAGTGATGAAAATACTAAATCCCACATAGAACAAAACTTTAATCAACTTTCAAAGTGTTTTATTAAATTTTCTAGTAATGATTCATGTAATTTAAATAAAAATAATATTATAAGAAATGTAATAACTAAAAGTAACAGTAAGGGTAATAATAATTATAAGGATAATAACAGTAATAATGATAAGTATGAATATAATGATTTAACAAGCAACATAGAACATTTAGCTATTTTAAAAAATAAAAATACCTATAAAATACATGAAAAAGGGAAATCAAATGTAACATATGATACAAATGATAAAACATATTTGAAAATGATTAATAATCAATTTAAAATGGAAGATGATTTAAGGGGGAACAGTATTAAGAAATCTTTTTTATTTGCAAAAAATACATTTTCTGAAGAAAGGTATACATTAGATAGATCTGAAAAAAAATATTTTCGAAATAGCAATATTTTGAGAACGATAATAAATAAAAAAATAAATAGTGATCCTTTACTTTCTTCAAATAGAAAATTATTAATGAGTGAATTACTTATAAAGAAAACTAGTAGAAATAATAACTTTAATTATTACATAAAAAATAATGATGATACAAAAAATAGAAATAAGATGACTAAAAAAAGTCAAATAATAGAAACAAAAATGAGTTATGAATTACATATGTGTGACAAATGTTTTAATAAATGGAAGAAGGATAAAAAAAAAAAGAAAAGCAAAAATAAAAATAAAGCAAGTATTAATTATTATAAGAACATAAAAATTTTGAATGATATAAATAAAAAATTACTTTTTTGTTATAAAGAAAGTGTATTAAATAATGGTATTTATGACTTAAAATCTGAATTTATTAATAATAATAATAAAATAGAATCACATAGATCAAATTCTTGCTTTTTTCTATCAGAATATAATAGTGAAATATTTAATATTTTAAAAATTGGAGATTTTCACTTTACACCTTTAAGAAGAATTAGAAGCTTAGAAAATACTTTATTAAATGGAAATAATTACAATAACAAAGTTTTTTCATTAAATAATAATCAAATTAAAAATTATTGTAGATATTATGGTAGTAGCAATATTTATAATTTTTATAGGAATAAAATTTTTTATAATAAAAGGAATAAAAATAATAGTAACATTGAATGCTACAATAACAAATGTAATAAAAAATATTATAATAATTTTTCTTTAAAAGATTATCATAGTAAAAGTTTTTGTGAAGTAAACTGTATTAATTTTATGAAAAATCAATTTAATAAAATAAGTAGGAAATTTTTATTTAAGAATATTAGATGTAAAAAATTGAAGAAAATAAAAAAAAAAAAGGCATATGATATTAATAATGAGGCTATTAAGATAAAGGAAAATGAAAAAATGATGTGTATTGATTATGATAGCTGTAGTGATAATAAAAATATATCTTCTAAATATAACAATAATAAATGTTATACTAATTCTCAAAGAAATTATCATAAGATAAATAGTATGAACCAAAAAAATTTTTCATTAGTTATAAAAAAACGTTTAGTAGAAAAAAAAAGATCAAATGCTTATAAGAATAAATTTGCTTCTTTTTGCTGTAAAACAAAACGCATGCGTATAGTTCATAGTAATAGTTTGAGTTTCAAATTACCAATAAAAAAAAAAGAACTTATGAAGGATAAAAAAAATTTTTTAACATTTTTAAAGTTAAAGAATACTGAAGAAGATATACTAAATAAAAAAGCTGATAATAAAAATAAAATAAGTATGTTAGATGCAAACAATGGAAATAACACATACATAAATGAAAGAAATGGAGAAAATTTTCTAACGATAAAAAATGAAAAGAGAAATGAATTTATAAATTTCCTGAGAAATACAAAAGAAAAACAGGAAAATAATCAATCAAAAAATTCATCATCATTTCTTTTCAACCACTTTAATATATCAAATAGAAATGAAAAATTTGTACAAAGAGATCATATCGATGCAGTAAGCAAAAGTTGTGAAGAGATAAATTTAAAAAGTATATTCTCACAGAATAAAAACATAGCAGAAGAAGCAGTAAAAAATGATAATACTTCTATGGCATACTGTCTTTCATATGATACATCAGTTTATAATAATGAAACTGAAATGAATACTAAAATAGGTGAAGTAAAAGATATAGTACATAATAATAAAATTATGAAGAATAATATTGAAGAAATTCAAAATAAAAAAGATAATAAAAAAAAATTACATAAAGCACAAAATTATGAACTGGTAGCAGAAAAGAGGAAAAAATTAGAAAATGAAGAAAGTATTAAAAAACATTATTATGAAGAAACAAAAAAACGAAAAGATATGTATGAAAGGGTAATTACACCAAACAAGCATAAAGAGATAAATAAGAAAAAAAATATATTTAGTAATCAGGATGAACTATATAATAAAAAAAATTGCACTTTTTTTACAAGTAATTCAGTACCTTATATGAGAGAAAATTCTAAAAATTATAAAAATTTATATTACATAGTTGGATTAATTTATTACGGAAAAAAATCACAAGTATATAAATGTATAAATGCAATTGATAAAAGAATGTATGCTATGAAAATAGTTTCGAAAGAACCTAATGATTTATATGTTAATAATTTTACGAAAAAATATTTATTCCTAAAAGATAATCCGCATAAAAATATTATAACTATACATGATATATTTTATGATAAGAATTATAACTGTATAATAATGGAATTGTGTGAAGGGACTACATTACTTGATTATTTCATGTCATTAGTCCCAGGATCATTAGATGTATACGAAATAAAACTAATAATGAAAAATATTTTTTTAGCTTTAGATTTTTTGCATTCAAAAAATATGATACATAGAGATATTAAATTTGAAAATATAATGTTTAAAAAAAAAAGAAAAAGAGCTTTTGACTATGGAGGCTATGATAATTGTAGATTAGATGATTCTTTTTTATTTGAAATGGACAAATCATCTTATATAAAGCCAAGAGAAAAGGTGAAAAAAAATAATTTTAAGGAGGATTTTTTATTTTTAATAAAAAATAATATTTTATTGGATAAAAAAAAAAGAAATAGAATATGTAATAATTCGATTGATGTAATTAATTATGGGAGGGATTCTTATGCTTCTTTATTTTACGATAAATTTGAAAATAATAATTTTCAAATGGACAGTGAAATGGAATTTAGTAGCAAATATGAAGCAAGTAGAACTGTATCTATGAATTCTTTTCATTCTGAGTTTTCGATTAACAAATATTATACATTTAAACATTCCTATGATTTTAGTGAAATGAGTAATAATTATTCTAATACCTTATTAAATAAGAATAAATCACTAAATAATATCAAAAGGGGTTCTTTCATGAAACATCAAATGGAAGAGGAAAAAGATGGAATATTTAAAAAAAGCAAATATAACATTAAAAAAAAAAGGAAACATACTATAAATAATTCTTTTAGTGATTTATGTTTAATTGATATGGATATGATAGAAAATGTTTCTAATACCAAAAACTGTTCAAGTAAAAAATCGGACATTATATGCGGTACTGCACCATATATGCCCCCAGAGTCATTAGATGGAATAATTTCTACAGGTAATGATATATGGGCATGTGGGGTAATTTTATATGCGTTAATGGATGGTCATTTCCCATTTGAAATTAATAATAGTATGCCTATTCATTTAAAAAAAAAAATTTTAACTCAAACCAAACCAAATTTTGATCCTTTAGTTTGGCAAGAACATCCTGAAGTTTTTGATTTATGTTTACGACTTTTAGATCCTAATCCCTTAACAAGAATACAAAATGCTAGAGAGGCATTAATTCATTATTGTTTTTCAAACCTTGTATAATAAATTATAATATTACCTTAAAAATTACAGAAAAAAGAAAAATAATAGAATATAAGAATTATAGGGAAAATATAACTAAAAAAATAATAAAATATATATAATGGCATTAAGTTACAATTCAATAAAATAAATTTATAATAAAAAGAGAATTATATATCAACAATAAAAATTATAATTAATTTTAAATAAAGAAAAATAAAAAAAAATAGTATATAAAATAAAGATAATTTTATTTCAATAATGATTTATTTATTTTTTTTTAATGTCTAAACATTTAATCTTTTTAAATAATTATTTATATGCATAAAAATTCATCAAAATTATTTCGTATTATTAATAGCTATATTATTTATAAGAGTTCATTAACTATTAATACAATTTTATTCCTTTTTTTTTTTTTTTTGTTGTTGTTTTGCTTATTACAATTTAGTGAAAGACGATTTTTTACTATTTATTATTGTCTATTTTAAATAAAAAACTTATAATGCATGATTTATGTTTTTGTTATATGCATACAGAATTTTTTATTTTTTTAAAAAGAACTCATTCATACCTTTTTTATTTTTACTATTATAATTATTATTATTATTTTTTTTTTAAATTATTTAAGTGAAATTTTATTTAAAAAATAAAAACTTCTTTTAAAAATTCAATCTCGATATTTAAAACTTTTAAAAATTTTTTAAAGTAGGATATATAATTTGTTTGCTTCATATAAGAAAAAAAAACATTTTAAATAATATTAATAGCATCTCTTATATTTTTACTCTCCTAATCTAGTTATTTATATACAAAATTAAAAAGATGTGTTCAATTATAAATCAATGTATCTTAAAATTTTGTAATTAATAAATTTAAAATGATTTATTATTTTTTATTCTATTTTTTTTCTTTTTAGCTGATTAGTTCCTATAAGGAAGAAATGAAAAAAAAAATTTATAAAAAGAAATAACTAAAAAAAAGTCTTTTACATTAATAACATAGTATTATAATATATTTCGTTGATTTTATTTTGTTATTTCTTCTGTAATGATGTATTTCTTATTTACAGAAATGGAATAAAAACATATTTTTATGCTTATGAGTGCTCAATAAACAATATTTAAAAATTAAATATAAATAATTTCTCCTTAATACGTTAATGCAAAATATAATATTATTTGTTTTCATAATATTAACTAATATATATACATATATTCATATATGATTTAAGATAAAAAAAATAAAGAATAATGTTAATAACAATAAATATGAAAAAAAAAAAAATAATTATTAAATAAAAAAAAAATTGTGTCTACAACATATTATACACAATTTTTTTTTTATTAGAAGAAAAATAGAATTAGACAGATTGAAAATATGGAATCAATATATATATATATATATATATATATATATATATATATATATATATATATATGTAAAAAAAGGAACAATGATGTTACTAAATATTAGCAATATTTACTTCTTTTTTTTTATTTATATAATAAAAAATATATTTATAGAATTTATTTAAGCAAAAATAAATTTACTTTTTTTATGTAATTAAAACTGTTCTGTATTAAACGATATTTAAGTAAGAACTTATGTATTATGTGTCAGATAATATTGATATTTATATAATATTTTAAAATATTATTTATTTTTCATTAATTTTATTATATATTGTAACTATTATAAATAATGTATTAGTTATTATAAATAAAAATGGAAAAGAAAAAAAAATTAATAATTATATATTTACATATATATGTAAAATTAATTAAAAATTAATATATAAACCAAAAAGGCATATTATATAATTATTAAAATTTGGATGTATATATGACAAAATAAAGCAATAATATAATATAGGAAAAAATTAACAATGCTAATAAACAATATTATAAAACAAATTAAGAAAATATAATTAAAAAATAAAATGATACAACAATAAGTATAACACTTTTGAACATTATTTAATTTAATACAAAAGCATATAGGTATATATATATATAATATATCCTAAAAAAAGTAACTCTATTTCTTATATATATATGTTTATTATTTTTAAGTTAATATAAAATTATGAAAAATAAGAAGAAAAAAAAAAGATTAAAATTAATTATTATAGTAATTTAAATTTGTTGAAGATTTACCAAAAATAAAAAGTTAAAATATTATAATAATATTAAAACTAGTAGTTCATAAAACAAATAATTAATTATTTACAATACATATTTATTTCTATTTAATATGCTTCAAAAATCATTAAATATAACAAGGGCTATCACTTTTTTTAAATTAATAGATAGTTTTTAAATTTATCCAATTCTTTCATAATATCATTCATCTAAAAAAAAAAAAAATAATAATTTAAAAGAAAATTATGAATAATGAAATTTATCAAAAAAAAAAATAATAAAATTTTTTATTTTATTTACTTCTGAACATTTCTTTATATTAGCTATTAACTTGGAATATTGGTCAAGTATTTCTAAATAAAAGAAAAAATATTATTATTGATATATATGTTAATATTTTGAAATTCGTTAAATTCTCATTGTAACCTTTTAATTCAATGTTTTCTTTTTGAACATATATAAGTGATGAATTCAAGGCTTTTAATTTGGTTTCCTATGAAATAAGCCAATAAAAAAAAAAAAAATAAATAATAATATATATTGGTTTTTATAAAAATTTGATAATGCAAATAATTTTTTATCCTGCTATATTTATCTAATATTTACTATTTCTTCATCTATTATATCTTTATTTTTTTCAAGAAGACTTAAATTTTGTGCTTTGAGCATTTCATTTTGTTGATATAATTGAAAGTTTGCATCCTATATAACAATTAATATTTTTCAAAAATGATATAATTAAAAAAAGAGAAACATAATTTTTTGTTTTTTTTAAATTTTATTAAGAAAATATATTACCACTGCTTCATGATATTTTTTAGAAATTGTGCTTCTTTCTTTTATTAAATTTTTATGATCTTCTATTAAGTTTGCTATAAATATCTCTTGGGTTCTCGTGAGACTTCCCAATTTCTATATATGAATTTAATCAAATATTAATTGTAAAAATTTTTTTTTAAACGAAAAATATATTTTTTTTTTTTATAACTTCATTTAAATTAGGTTCTTCATAAAATAATTCTAATGTTTGTCTTAACGGTGCTTTACCAGAATTTCTGAAAATGAAAAAACAATGACAGAATAAAAATTAAAAAAAAATATATTGTTAATGTTATAAATCGTAAATTTTAATCATAATATAAAATATTACTATTTTATCATTGTTCTAAATAAACAAATATGTACAGAATTTTAAAATTTTTTATTTTATTTTATTTTTTTTTTTTTTCTTACATCAATGAATATTCTAATGATTTCATATTTAACCATTCATTTTCATAATACTTAGATTTCTTATTCTCAGAGTTAACTATTGCTGCCTAAATAATTAATATAAAAGATTAAAATTCTTTTTAGTTTTACTTTTTTTATTCAATATTTCTTATTTAAATTGTACACTTGCTAAAAGATTTTAATTTTTTTTTTTTTTTTATATTTACCTGAGTTTCTAATGCCTTCATATATTCTAACTCTTTATTTTTTTTATCTTCTAAAAATTTCAATAAATATTTCTTTTCATTTTCTAAATTCCTTACTTTATATAATAAATCTTCAATTGAATAATTTTTAATATTATTATCCTTTTTCTCTATGAATAAAAAAGGTTATTTCCATTTAAACATTTTGTTTTATATATGTATTTGTAAAAATGCATCAATTTTTTTTTTTATTCATTAAAATATATATTCAAATGAAATTGAAAATAGAAAAAAACAATTTTCATAATTGACTATTACCAATATTATTATTTTTATCTTTTATATTATCTCGTAAAGATATATCTTCACCGTTTAAATGATTTGGTATACTATTCTTTGTGTCTTCTGGTAGATGTGAAATAGAATTTAGAAAATTGTCATTTTTGTTGCTCGTAAAATTTTCAATGATTCTTTCTTCACTCAAGGAAAAACGAAATTTATTTAAATCATGAATGTTAAATGATTCAATCATCTTTTTAAACTAAAAATATAAATATTGGAATATGCTTAAAAAATATTTTTGAAGAACTATTTATAATAAAAACTTTTATCATAACAATTATAATTAAAAGGATTATTTTAATTTATTTTTTATACAAATGTCAACAATTACAAAAATTATTAATTTTGTAAATATATATATATATATATATATATATATATATATATATATATATATATGAGATTATTATTATTACTTTTTAAAATTAAAGGTGTAATTTTCAAAGATTCCTTTTGTTGTCGTAAAAAGTTTGCATTATCCTTGTGTGCAAATACATACATATATATTTTTTTTTTTTTCATGTAATACTATTTATTTTAGGGATTTTATTTTATTATTATGTAGTGTATATGAACATATAAGCTAATTAGCTTATTTTTTTTTTTTTTTTTTCCATACGAGCTGGTAAGAATTTTGTGTGTGCACGGGTGCTTCTTGTTAACAAAAGTAGGTCAGTTTAAAATAAAATTTATTATTATTTATATCATTTGGTATTAAATGATTATAAAAATGAAAAAAAAACATTTTATTTAAAGAATTAAATAGACTGTTTCATTGAAAAATAGAATAACAACTATCTTATAACATCATTTTTTTTTATACCTTAATTTTAACAAATGAATAAATTGACAAATAAGTTATTCTTGAAAAAGGAAAATGAAAACATATTTAATAAAGGGTAACGAATATATATATTCAATGAATCTTTATATTTTTTTTATTAAAGGATTATAATCTAAAAAAAGTTTTATAGAAGAGAAATAAAAAAATATATATACTAAATTTAAAATATATATAAAATAAAAACATCTTTAATAAAAATATTTTTTAATTATAATAGTACATCTTATAGTATCAACATAACTTTCAAACTTTTTTTTTTTTTTTTGACATATTTTAGTAGTTCATTATTCATTTAGGATATTTTCACATAAATTTTGATGTGCATTTTTTAAATTTATAAATGGTAACAATATGTTTTACATAGAAAAGTTACTTATAATAAAATTCAACAGTTTATAAGATCATATAAGTGAAACACTTTTTTTTCTTAAAAGATATTTCGTTAAAAATTCTTTCATCAATATAATGCCTTTACTTACCTTATTAAATGTGAGAAGTAATTAAAATATCAAAAAATATATATTATTCTTTTAAGCTAAAATATTTCTATAATCTTTAAAATTTAGCTAAAAATTGGCTAAATAAAGTTTTATTTTTCTTTAAACTTTAAATTTTTTACTATTTAAAACTATATTATAATTTTCCTCTCAAATCTTAAAATTTTTCTATGTAAACGTAGTTGTTTCCCTTACGAAAAAATGAATTAAATTTTTATTACAATTATACATTTTAAAATAAAGAAAAAAAATTAATATATATATTAAATCTAAACTACTCTCATTTTTGTAATATTTCATTTCATTTTATTTAATTTTTTTTTTTTTTATATTTATTATATAATTATTTTTATTTCATTATTTTTATAACTTTTCGCAAAAGTTATTTATCGTTTTTATTTTATATTACTATTTTTTTTTTTTATTTTGCTTTTAATATAAATTTTTTTTTTTTTAAATAATGTAATTATATTTATCTGATAATTGTATGTACTCCTTTTTTTCAAAGCTACTGTGAAAATATAAAGCTTTTGACATGCAATAAAAGGTGAAATTTAAAAAAAATTTCCTTGAATTTGTAGAAAAACATACAATAATTGTGTTCTTAGTAATATTAAAAATTTTTAAAAGTCCTCGTTAATATTATTTTATAATTTTATTTATATTAAATTTGAAGAGTATATTTATATATAATGAAATTTTAAAAAATTTAAGATCATTTTATAATATTAATTATAATAAATGTGAAGAGCTTAATTAAGTATAATGAATGCTTTCAAAAATTTTAAATCATTTTTATTAGTTATTTGCTTGTTTCTATCGTTTGCTTTATTTTACATATCTTATTTTTATTTTATCAATGGAGTTTTTAATCCAGCAGTTAGATTGGTTTTCCTTGGAAGTAAGAAAAAAAAAAAATGATATATATAATGTAATATTATTTTTATTTTTTTAAACATAATTATTATTATTGTATAATTTTTTTTTCTCTTAAGGCCAAATTTCCGATCGTGATATAGTTTATGAAAATTCTATAATTCAATCAATTAGGTTTTTATTTTTTAAAAAAAGTTATTTCAATATGTCCATATTACTTCTATTTTCAATTATTATACCTATATTAAAACTTATTATGGTTAGTGATAATTTTTATAGTATTATTAAATTATATATTTTAAAAATAAATAATAAAGAAACAAATGACATAAATCTTATTAATATAATGAATGAAAATAACACACTAATATTAAAAAAATTTAGAATTTTGAGTTCAATATCTAGGTTTCAATTTGTAGATGTTTTAATATCAGTATTCATTGTATCATCACTAAATTTTTATTTGATAGATGCGGAAATGCTACATGGAGGATATCAATTTCTAAATTATTGTATTTTATCGACTATATCATCTTTCTTTTTATTAATGTTTGCTTCAATTAAAATTCAATTATATAAAAAGGAAAATATAAAAATCTATCCTCTTCTTCCTGAAAAATATTTAAATTCAAATAGATCTAATTCTATGTTGTGTCTCACTAAAATGGAGTGTTGTAAAAAAATTAGTAAAATAAATAATGATAGTGATATTCATGATTGCATAAAAAATGATAAAAATGGAAGCAATTTAAAAAATAAGGAGGAAGGGGAAGATTTAACAAATGAAAACATTATTGAATATTCATTGCTAAAAAATGCAAATGGTATTCATAATGGAAATAATAGAATCAATGATAAGGAAGAAATAAATAGTACATTAAATGAATTTAATAATACTGATAGGAATTTTATTGAAGATGAAAAAAATGAAAACCAGTTTCTTTACTATGATAAATTGCAAAATTTAAATAGTATAAATTATGTATATAAATTAATAAAAAATAATGATGCTTACATTTATTTAAAAAAGAAAAAATTTAATTCTTTATTGAAATCAAATTTCAGCACAAATGGTTTTAATATCCTAAAATTGCTATATGCACTTTTTTTATGTTTTTATTTAAATTTTTGTATTTATTTGATAATAAATGAAAGGTCTAAAATTTTTGGAATATATACATATTTAAGTTATTTTAATTTTAACATTGATGGGATTTTAATTGACTATAATGATATGTTAAATACATTAAAAATTAAGATAGACAAAAATTATATTTATACTTTTTTTATGATACTTCCATTCATTTTTCCTATATTAATTTGCTTTTTCTTTTTTTTGAGTGTATTGTTTTTGAATATATATTATATTAATTTCTCAAATTTTTATAAAAAAGTTTCTCCAATGAATAATGAATTAGTTTTTGATCCAGAGATAGGAGAAAATCAGAAAGTAGCAGTTTCAGAAAAATATAACTATTTATATATTAAAAAAGAAATAGAAAAAAATGATAGATTATCAAATACATCTGATGATTTATCTTCACCTAATGATAGTAGTACCATTCCTAGTAGTAAAAGTGAAGATATAAATACTAATTTTATTTATGGAAGAGTTCTGAATATATACTTTTCTTTATCAGTTTTCTTTTGCTCTGTGTATTCTTTTTTTCTACACTTTTCACTTGGAGAAATCATAACAATATCTATATTAACATTTTATCAAATTGTTAAACGCACAAAAAATTTGAATATTATTACATTATATAAGAGTAACAAAGTAAAATTTTGTAAATTATGGATATTTTTAATATATGGTATTCTTTGTTTTTCAATGTATTTATATGTGAGACAATGGAAAAAATACTTAAATAAGTTAAGAAAAACTAAAAAGAAGATATTATTATTTGAGAAAAATAGATATAGTGAAATAGTTGATTTTAATATTCAGAAAAATGAAAATTGTGATATTCCCATTTATTCTTTTTTTTTCAAAAGTATATTTAAAAGAAAAGTATATAGTAAAAGTTTAAATAAGCAAAAAGAACATACAAATACTATGTGTTTGAACAATAGAGAGTTTAATGAAATAGATGAGAGGTATGATAATACTGTGGAAGATAATGAGGAACATACAGATTTAGATTCAATTGGTAATAAAAGAAACTTATGTAATGAAAACAAAAAAGAATTATTTATAAGCCCTTTATCTGATAACAATGAAATTCTTAATAGTTCACAAAAAAAAAAATATGAAGAGAGTAACCTTAATAATTTTAAGAGTAAAAATCTTATGTATTTTAAAAGTATTATGCCCATTAAATCAATTTTATTGTTAAATCTAGAAAAAAGAAGGAAAAAAAATAAGAGAGATAGATTATCAAAAATATTAATATTAGTACATTTGCTTTTATTCATTTTTGTTTTATTATTATCTTTAGTGGCTTTTATTAAAAAAGAAGACGTTCTTAAATTTAAAATATATTCAATTAATAAAAAATTGAATAATTTTTTTAAATCATCTAAATTCCATTCCTTAGTTCCCGCTAGTATAGGAAAATGTAAAACTAAGAAGTATATTGCTAAATCACCATGTTTTAATATTGGAACTGTATATCATGAACAAAAAACTTTTTATCATGCTACTCTTTTCTATTTAGAAGATATAAATTCAATAAATATAAGAAATTTGAATTTTTATTATGATAAAGGAGTATATTATTTATTAATAGATGGATATTTTAAGCATATTTATGGCCCACTTTTTTTAAAATTATGTTTAGGTTCAAATTTTTGCCCTATTAGAACATATACTTCCTTATTAGGAAATATGCCAAATTTTTCAATTACCTTAACGGCAAAATGCGATGATAAACACCCACCAAATTATATAAGTAAACTTTTTATTAATAATTTGAAAATTACAAAGATTGAAATTGTAAAAGATTCAGGTTTAATTGATAATATTGATATAAAATTAGATAATGTGGAGAAGCTTATCCGAAATAAAATTAATTCTATGTTAGCTAAAAAAAAAAAGATTATAAAATGGAGAAATCGTAAATATCATCTTGAGGGTTTTATAAATTATTTGATAACAAGTAATGTATTATCTAGTTTTTCTTGCGAGCCTTTATATAATTAAATAATATATATATATATATTATAATTATTTTTTAGAATATTTATTAAAGCACATATATATATTTTTTTAATGTTAAATTTTTTGTTTTATCTGATTTATTTATTTTGTTATGCTATTTTGACACATTAACATTTTAAAAATAGAAATAATTTTTTATAATTTGTTGTTAATTATTTTTGTAATAATATTCTGAACTTTTTATTTATCTTTATGTGGTTACTATTTAAGTGATTTTTTTTTTTTTTTTTTATTTTATTTAATATTTAATTTTTTAAATTTATCATATCATTGGCTTTTCATATTAATTTGAAAGATATTTTTTTTTGGGTTTTTTTTTTATTTTTTTTTTTTGTTTTTGTTCTTGAATAATTTATTCATATTTATTTAAAAAAAAAAGTATGAAATGATTTTGAAATAAAATGCACTATTAATGCATAGAAATTTTTTATTTTTCACGTCTTTTTTTTTTTTTTTTTATAATTTTTTAATGTGTAATATTTCTCATTTTTATCTATTATTCATTTTTTTTTTTTTTAATAATTCATATTTTTTTATAATACACTTTAATAATAAAAAGAAATAGATTCAGATACATATGCTTGAAGTTCTTTTGAATATATAAGATAAAAAAAAAAAAATAGAATTAGATAAAGTATTCTTTTAATTTCATTTTTTTATCCTATCGTTTTACAACAGAATTCATCTATATAATAAAATATATAAACAAAAAATGAAAGTTTAAAATATTACATATTTCTTAGTAATAAATAATGATGCTTTTAATAAAAAAAATATAACTAAGATATATTATTTTATTTTGAGTATTTTTATTCATCTAATGAGGCAATGCTTTAATATCCTTTTTCTAAAAATGTATTACTTTTTTTTTCTGTTTTTAGTCTTATTTACAAAAGGATTTTTAAGAAATAAAGGTAAAAATTAATTTAAAAAAACAAAAATAATAATATTAATAGTACAATAAAACACAAAAAAATAAATTATATATTTGTTGGTACATTATTATACTGTCTCTTAATTTTGATCTTTTATTAAAAAAATTTTAAATAGATTATATCAATTTGAATAATTTTTATTTATATAATATCATTATTATAATTTTTTTTTTTTTTTTTTAAATTAAGAATATACCAAATTAATTGAAAATTCTAATTTTGATTCATTAGAAATCAATAAAGAAAAAAGTGAGGGCAAGTGGAATGATCCATCTTTTATGCCTATAAAAAATGATATAGGTGTAAATTATGATATATTTAATAACGAAAAAAGTCTTTATAATACTAAAAAAATAAAAAATTTCCATATAAATGATAGAAAAAAGATAAGCTTTTATGAAAATTGTACTATTAATAGTTGTGTAAAAGCTGAAAACAAGGATGGTGATATAGCACATGAGAATGAAATTAATATTTTAATTAAAAAGAATGATAAAACTAAGGAAGAAAAAGATGGAAAACAGGAAAAAGAGAAAAAATATGACGTTTATAACAAAAAAGAAAAAGGTGGGGAAGAGAAAGAAGGCATAAAAGATAAGGAAGAAGAAGAAAAAGACGAAGAAGAAAAAGAAGACGAAGAAGAAAAAGAAGACGAAGAAGAAAAAGAAGACGAAGAAGAGAAAGAAGAAGAAGAAGAAGAAAAAGATGAAGATGAACAAGATGAATATGAAAAAAAGAAAGAAGAAAAAAAAAATGGAAAAGGAGAAGAAAAAGAAAAAAGAGATGATAAAAGTGAGGATAAAAAAAAAGATATGAAAAAGGAGAAAGAGAAAGAGAAAGAGAAAGAGAAAGAAAATGAAGATAAGAAAGAAGATGAAAAAGATAAAAATGAAATTAAAGATATAACAAAGGATATAGAAAAAGAGAAGGAACAACAAAAAGATGAAAAAAATAAAGAAAATAATAAAGATACAAAAGAAAAAAAAGATGAAAAAGATAAAGAAAATAATAAAGATACAAAAGAAAAAAAAGATAAAGAAAATAAAGAAATTAATAAAGATATAAAAGAAAAAAAAGATGAAAAAGATAAAGAAAATAATAAAGATACAAAAGAAGAAAAAGATAAAGAAAATAATAAAGATATAAAAGAAAAAAAAGATGAAACAATTAAAGAAATTAATAAAGATATAAAAGAAAAAAAAGATGAAACAATTAAAGAAAATAGTAAAGATACAAAAGAAGAAGAAAAAGAACAAAACAAGGTAGAAAAGGATGAAGAGAAAGAGGATGAGGTAAGACAAGAAAGGGAAGAAAGAGAGGAAAGAGAAGAAAAAGAAAAAGAAGAACTAGAAAAAGAAGAACAAGAAGAAGATGCAGATGATGAGGAAAGAGAAGAAGAAGATGAGGAGGAAGAAAAAGAGGAAAAGCACAAGAAAAAAAAAGACACTGAAAAAAATAATGAAAACAATAAAATGGAAAAGGTGAACGAAGATATAACAGTAACAAAATCATATTTAGATATAAATGGAAATAATCAAATTAAAGATAATTTAAAAATTGAACAAATTGAATTAAAAAATGAAAATAAAATAATGAACAATGAAAAAGACAAAGAAAACATTCACAAGAATAAAGATGAAATCAAAGATACCACATCTCCATTAATTTCAGAACAATCTCAGGTAAAAATTTTTTTTTAAGAATATTTTAATTTTTATAAAAGAAAAATAAAATAAATAAAATTAGTTTATTACGTATTTTTATTTTTTCTTTATTTCCATTTGATTAGAATAATATGAAGAAAGAAAAATCTAAAAAAAAAAGAAATTATGAATCTAATATGTTTACTATAGATAAAAAGATGCAAAGGAACCTAAAGAATGTAGATAAAATATTAAGGGATCTCAATTCTAAATTGAATTATCACAAAGATTTAAAGAATGTTAGAAATAAAAAGAAGATAACATATATATATATATATATATATATATATATATATATATATATATATATAACTATATATTATTATGTTGTATTAATTTTTAGAGAGAGTTAAAATTAAAATTTGAGGCAATGAGTAGAATAAAACAGTATAATATGTTTATCGATCTCATAAGGAAATCAGTAGAAATTTTGACTTTTAGATTAATGAAAGTAATACAAACATCATATATTTTTATAAAATTTTTTTAATATACATATATATACAATCACAATACGCATGGAGAAATCACTTTAATTTCATATTTTTTTGGTTGTGTTATATACATTTTTTTCTTCTGAATAATATATTCTTTGGTGTATTTATTTTAAATTATAGATTAATGAAGATTTAAGTAAATTAAAAGAGTCATCAGAAATTGCATTACAAAAATATATAAATGAAAAAAGTAAATAATATAATTTTAACATAAAAAGATTTAATTTATAATGTCGTTTATTTTTTTTTTTTTCACAGGTGGTGATTTAATAAAAGTTTCTGATTTGCCTAAATATGACGTAATTTAATAAATATTATGAATTATGTGAATCTACATAAATATATTAAAAAAAGATATAAATATATTTTATAGAAAAATTAGATCTTAAATTGTTCAGTGTATTAGCATATATATATAATAATAATAATTTTTTTTTTAACATTTTAGAGATTTGAAGAGGAAAAGATAATTAAGAGAAATAAAACGAGTATAAAATGATAAAAAAAATATGTATATATATATATTTAGCTTTATTATATACATTTTTTTTAAAATTTTTGTCATATTTAGATGGGAATGAATCAAAAGGGCATTTATTTTGTCCAATAAGTAAGTTTAAAAAAAAATCAGGTTAAGAAAAAAAAAATTAATTTGAAATTTTTAATTTTTTTAGATTGTGACAAAGAATCATGTAGTAACAAGCCAGATCATCCAACTCAATGCTATGTAGAAACATTTTTATAATAATAATTTAAAGTTATATATATTTATATATATTTATTTATTTATTTTTATTTTTCGGCATATATAGAAATTGGAGCAATCAGGAAGTCAAATCAATAGGATATGTGAACCTTTTATTAATAAGCATAATGCAACTTGCAGAAAAGTTAATTTTTTTTTTCTTTTTTTTCTATTAAGGTTTATAATAAGTATAGTAATATTTGTCTTTCTTTTTTTTTTATTATAGGACTTTAATCGTTGTGCAATAGCAGCACCAGAACGAAATGGAATATATTCCGTATTTATAACTGTATTTTTAATAAAATTAAATAAATCAAGATAAAAAAAAAAAATAATAAATATATATAAATATAATTGACATTAAATGGAAATTAATAATAATAAAAAAAAATTTTTTTTAGGATGAACACCAGGATATACCTCAGTTCATAACTGTCAAAGTACATAAATGTTTTAGTTTTTAAAATATATAATAAAATATATTAACAGAAAATATTTTATTTTTTCACATCTTATACATACTTTATATATATATATATATATATTATTTACTTTTTTATTAGGGTTATAATTTACATGAGTGCTTACAATTTTTAGTAGTAAATAAAAATTCTACTTGCTTGTAATAAATTAAAATTATTATAAAATTTTTTTTTTAATAATAGTTATCTTTTATTTTTTATTTTATTTTTTTCTTTTAGACCCGAATTTATTGAAAGAAATATAATGGAATCAAGTGAAATTTTAATGGAACCTGTTTCAACTAAGCTTTTGAAGGATGAAATTATATTTGAAAATATTAAGGTTAAAAAAAAAAAAAAAAAAGAAAAAAAAAAAAATTTACTTGACATATCAAATTTTTATTTTATTTTAATTTTGGTATAGATAAATAAGGAAGGAGAATATAACATATGCTTAGCACAGTTTTATCACTCAGAAGAAGATTTATTAACAGAAAATACCTCAAATAAGAATAAGAAAAAAAAAAAAAATGAAATAAAAATTTTAGCTGTAGACACCATCGGTACCTTATATGTTTTACCTTTTCCATCAAAAAAAAAAACAAAGGAATAAAATATATGTATATATATTACATATGTATACAACTTTAGCATTTTAATTTTAATTTTTTAGTTTTTTTTTAATTTTTATTTTGATGGTTATTCTTTTTTTTTTTCTTTTTTCTTTTTTCTTTTTTCTTTTTTCTTTTTCATTTCTTTTGCCTTTATTAAAAATTATTATTGGTAAATTTTGTTTTTATTTAAATATATATAATAATTATTTTGATAGAACTGTAAAAAATTTTCAATAGAGTTTTAAAATCTTATTTTCTTACAATTTTAAATGTGAAGTTCGACAAAAAAATTAAAAAGGTGCTCGTTATAATATCTCTTTAAAAAATTAATTTTTTTTTTTTTAAAAACTAAAGCAAATATTAAAACATTACTAAATATATTTTAGTATTATATATGCATCATTATATAATACTAATTATTTACGGCATAAAGACTCATAAAAAACAAAAAAAAAAATAAAATAAAAATAAAAATTAAAATAAAAAATTAAAATTAAAATAATAATTAATTCTATTAAAATAATATAAATTGTATAAAATAGCATATTTACATACAATCTCTTTTAAAATATATATACATACGCAATCATTATCTTATTAATTTCCTGTAAATTCTTTTTGATTTTTCTTCACTTATTTTAATTTATTTTTTTTATATTTTTATTTTATATTTTGACTGTTTCTACCTTTGAATTAAAGTGATATTCTTTAGCCTTTTCAATGAAAAATGAATAATCTTTGAATACACTGAATCTCTTTACTTTAAATGTAGGAGTTAAATAATTATCAGTATTCCAAGTTTTTACAGTTAAATAAATAGTACTGATTAAATTATATCTATTTAAGTTAGTTTTTTTATAAACTTCATGCATTTTTGTCCTTACATAATTTAAATAAATGTCTGAGTTTATCATGTCGTCATCTAGTAACGTTAAAAATTCTTTTTCAGAAATACCTTGGTTAGTTAAAATATCATCTTCTAATAAACTTTTGGTAAATATATCTTTATCTATCGAAACAATAGCTATCGGCCCATCTAAATCTTCATCTCCATATACAACACAAAAATTAATAAAAGGAACTTCAGAATAAAGATTATTTAACATTTCTGTTTCTATATACTCACCTTGAGATAACTTAACTAATCCCTTTGATCTATCTAAAAATGTAAGAGATCCATTTTCATTAATTTGAACTATATCACCAGTTTTATAAAATCCATCTTCTGTGAAAGCATTTTTTGTTTGATCTTCTCTTAAAAAATAACCGTTAAATAATTGATCACTTTTAATTAATAATTCCCCTTTTGGTATTTTATCATTAGTTTTATAGGTTTCCCATGATGCTAATTTAAATAAAGTATTATTAGAAATAGGACCACCTATACTATTATAACTCATATCTCTTTTATGTTGTAAAAATATAGGACCAGTTGTTTCAGTTAGTCCATATCCTTGATAAATTTTTGCATCTAACAAAATGCGTAATTCTTTTTCTATTTTAGGAGATAATCTACCACCTCCATTTATCATAAATGTTAAGTTGGGATTGATTCTCTTCTTGATTTTTTTTGAAACACGAGTAATAGATTCAATGAATCTACTAAATTTCCCATTATTATTGTATCTACGTATTTTTAAAATCTGCCCTACAAAAAAGCGCTTTACTTTTGGCAACTTATTTATCTCTGTCATAATATTAGTATATAATTTGCTAAAAACTTTAGGTACACCAGTTAAAAAACTTGATTTTGCTTCTGCTAGATCCTTTATAAAATAATTAATTTCTTTACTCCATACATGCACTTCTAATCCCTTTAATAAACAAAGTAATACATTAATTCTTTCATAAATATGAGAAAGGGGCAAGTAAGAAAGATGCTTCACGACGCCATGTGCAAACAAGCTAAAATCATATAGTGGAACTATAGTATAATAAAAATTTTTATTAGATAACATAACTCCTTTGGGTTTTCCTGAAGTACCGGAAGTGTATACTATACTAGAAATAAAATCTTTATTTTTATTTTGTATAGTAACAGTTTCTACATCAATATTTATTAAATCTTCAAATTTTATTATTTTAATTCCTGACATATCAGCTATTTCTTTTAATTCATTAAATTTTTTTAATTTTTCTTGTTCATTTTCACAAACTTCATCAACCTCGTGATTATCTTCTTCTTTTTTATCATTACTTTCATTTGAAGATTTCACATGATCTAATATTATAAGATATTTTAAATCTGGTAAGTCATCTCTACGAGCTAATAGCTTTTCAACTAAATTAAGGTCTATACATAGCCATTCCAACTTTGATTGACTCAAAATTTCAACAATTTCATCAACACTAAATTTAGAATGCATTACTATAGTTGTAACACCACTTATCATTGCTGCTAAATCTGCAGTTATCCAATTGGCAGAATTACTTCCATATATTCCTAATAGCCTAAACTTACCATTATTTTGTTTTTCTTCATCAAATGATTTAACAGGTACTCCTCCTTCAAAATTATTAAGAGAATGACTAAATCCTAAAATTCTATTAAAAAGTGCATCATATGTTAAGAAATACTTAGGTTTTCCACATTCATATTCTATAATAGCTTGCTTTTTATTATTAAATTTATTTTTCTTCAAAATTAACTCAAATATATGCGTATACGTATAATTTATGGCAGGCTTATTATCATAATCTATTTTATGATAGATGCATATTTCTTCATCTGTACATGATTTAGCATATACTTCACTATATGATCCTCCTGTCAGATTCTTTGAATAATAATGTGGTGTTTCAAATAAATAAAAAAATAAAACAAAAAGATTAAAAATAAACATTTTTAATATTTTATGCAATTTTTTTTTTTAAATTAAAAAATTTATTTTTTTTTTTTTTTGTAAAAAGTAACAGCTATTTTAATTTTATAATTAAAATTTTTTTATTTAAATAAAAGATTAAGAAAAGAAAAAATGATTTTTTATAAAAAAGTGAATCTAAAAAATTCTATTTTTTTTTTTTTTTTCTTAAAGCATAAAGCACTTGTAAAAAATTAGCACATGCTATATTTAGAATACATTATAATATAAATATAGCAAATGATTAATTTATTTTATTTTTTTCTGCATTAACTTAAAATATGAATTTTTTTTTTAATTTTTTTTCTGAATATTATGTTTTTCTATTTATTTTTTTTTTTTTACGTTAACTTTATTTTTCATATATATCTTTTATTTATGTTTTTATTTTTTTTTTATTCATTTTGATTTTTTTTTTTTATTTATTTTCCTTTCATATATCTTTCTTTTTCATTATATTTTTCTTTTTCCTTTTCTTTTTCTTTTTCTTTTTCTTTTTCTTTTTCCTTTTCTTTTTCTCTTTTTCTTTTTCTTTTTCTTTTTCTCTTTCTGCTTTTCTTTTCTCTTTTTTCTTTTCCGCTTTCTGTTTTTCTTTTTTTATTTTTTTTTTTCTCCCTTTCTTTTTTAATATTATTGTAAAAAAAATGAATACAATAAAGAAAAAATTTTCTTTTTAACTATAATTTTTAGAAATAAAAGAAATAATTGATAAGTGTTTCTTTTTGGTAACGGAATTTATTTTAATTATATAGTTTATAAATATATATTCCGACATGCACTATTTAGTAAACCTAAAATATAAAAAAAGGTTTATAAATTTTTATATGTTCCTATGCAATAAAAAGTAAGATATTTTTGTGATAAAAAAGAAAATTAAAATGTTGTATTAATTTTTTCTACAATGTTTCTAATTATGTGGCCCATTATATGAAATACTTAAAATAAGTTAAGGAAACAAAAATAGCATGCAAATGTTATTAAAATATATATTATATAAAAATTTGTATAGTAAAAAAATTTACGGTAAAAAAAAAAGATACAATTTAAAATTAAATTAGAAAATATTCCATGAAAAATTAATTCAAACATTGTAGAAAAAGTACAAATAAGAAAAGTATGTTTACAGAAGCCATAAATATTAAAATACTTATTGATATCGATTTAAACACTTCAATATAAAAAGTTCATGTAAATTAAAAGACAGTGCATAAACACTTGAAATTATAAAATGAATATTATGTATAAAAATAACTTATATATATATTAATAATACAAAATGTATTAAAACGTTTTACGCTAGCAACAAGCGAACTTTTTCTGATAATTTTATTATATATAGTTATTCATATTATAAATATATGTGTTGTAAATAACATAACGAAAATTAATTAAAATAAACACTTTAATGTTGCATTTTTTTTTTTTTTTTGGTCTTTTAATGGAAAACTGCTTTCTCATTAATATTGAAAAAAATCTATATTTTACTAAAAAATATTTTTTTTAATTCTATTTTTTTTTCATTCTTACCATATGACTCAAGTATTTTTTGAAAATTTGTCTTAACAAAAGATAAAAAAAGAAATATATAAAATTCAATTTCAAAAAATATACTCATATATTATCCCTTTTTGATATATATTTTGTGAAGTTCATAAAATTTTTTTTATATTTTATTGACATTTACTTTTAAAAAAGAAAGAATAAGTTTTTTTAGAAAAAATTTTTTAAATGTAAAAGTTTTTAAAAATTATTTACCAAAAAAAATATTCACAAAAATAAAAAAAAAAGGGGAAATAAGCATTCTATGTATTAAATTATATGTTGGTATATATATTTCATTAAAGATAATGCAAAATCTACATTATAAAGAAATTTTATAAAAGTTAATTCATTAGAGAGAAAAAAAATTAGCTATAAATAAATACAAATAAAAAGAATGCCAAGAAATAACAAAAAAAAAAAAAAATGATTGTAAAATAATGTTCTTAAATATACACTTTATATAAGTGGAGAATGTTGAAAATATTAAATATTCCTTTAAAAAAATCAGATAAAATCCAAAAAATAAAGTTATTTATATTCTTACTGAATATATATCTAAATAATAAAACTTCTTTTCATTTTATGTATTATTAGTAACTTTATTATTTTCAATAGAAATTTGTAGTAAACCTCTAACAGCTGTAAAATTTAATAATAAAAGTGATATGCAAAATGGGATATTGGTAATTTGTTTTATTTATTTTTTTTAATTATTTTATTATTATCATTAATAGAATTATACTATATTTTATATAAAAAATCGAAATATTTTCATTATACCTTGCCTACAAATAGGACATTTTGTATTTTGCATTCTAACAATGTTGGCGCACTTTAAAAAAATGAAAAAAAAGAAAAGAAAATTATAATAATGATACTAAAGAAATTTATATAAAGATAAAATACAAATTACCAAGTTACAGAGGCACATATGTCTACATGGTAAAATAGCTGTGTCTCTTTCTTCAGAAAGGCATATTACACATTCCCTTTTAAAATATTAAAATATATATATATATATATATATATATACTTGTATGTATCATTCTATATTTAAATATCAATGTAATTTTTTTTTTTAAATTATATTGTAATATACCTCCCTGATAAAAAATTGTTAACAGGATCAGTTTGTGCCTCATTAGATTTTTCTATACCAAATATTTCTTGAACTTCAAAACTTCTATTACCAAATTGTATTTTTTGTCTATAAAGAACAATTTTATATTTATCATTTCCATTATTATTTTCTTTTATTTCATTTTCTTGTATATAGGCAAAATTAAATTGTGCTTGAGGTATAGATGATCCTATAGATTTTAGAACAATTAAAATGGGTATAGTGTATTCATAACTTGGTTTACATTTTAAATCATTTATATCAATATTTTTCAAATCAATTCCTTCTTCTGGTTCACTTATATATACTTGATTTACTTCTTTAGGAAATATTTTTTTAATTGTTTTATATTTCGTTGGGGTATATCTATTAAACAGAATAACAAAAAAAAAAAAAAAACAATTAAATATATATTTAAAAAACATATAAATAAACATAATGATAGTTAAAAAAAGTGTAAAGAAATAAGAAAATAAAAATTTTTATTAAAAATAAGTATAAATATATATATAAATTATTTTAATAAATAATAAAAATAATATAAAGCATAAAAGTAAAAAATTATGTTTATAATTTATACGATGCTTCCTGTGTTTCGGAAATTTCTTCTTTGCAACAAAAATAAATAGACATTTCTACATCATATAGTGAATCAAAAATAAAATTTATTAAATAAACGTTATTTCCATTATTTACTAATTTTAATGTTTTTCTTCGTAAATTTATAGAATTTCGAACAACCGAGGTTTTCTGAATGTTTATATTTGGTCCTTGTGATATTAAATCACACAAGTTTTCATTTGCTGATCTCTAATAAGAAACATAATTTAAAAAAAACAAATTTAAATAAACCTATTCTTATATATAATAATTATTTTTTTTTTTAATTTATAATTATATTTTTACATTATTATAAGATGGGTTTAATGAAATAATTCGGGGATGCTTAAAAAAAAAAAAATTGTGAATTTGCAAAATGAAAATTATAAAACATTTTGAAAAATATATACAATTCTATATTTTTAAAAATATCACATATAAAAATAATTATCATGGTAAGATATTTCATTTATATCTCTGCTTCTTTTATACTCATTTTTAGATTAGTAAACTATATATATATATATATATATATATATATATATATATATATAATAAAAGTTATAAAGCATTGTTTCTTTCATTTTTTTAAAACCTTACAGGAGAATCATGAAAGGCATTATTTTGATTATTAGAAAGAGAAGAGCCAATTATTCCCATTATACATAATAAAAAACATATAACTAATAAAACATAAGTTATATATATATATTGTTATTTATGCACTTAAAGCATTCCTTGAGATAATGTAGTTACTTATGATGAAAGCAAAGTCGTTAAAAAGAAGAATAAAAAAAAGAAAGGTGAATTGAGTTTATATTTTTTAAAAAAAAAATTAAGTTAAAACTATGTAGTTTAATAAAAAAAAAAATTAAATTTTGATAAAAAAAAAGAAAAAGGAAAAAAGAAAAAAGAAAAAAAAAAAAAAAATTTAAATCTTTGTGCACATTAAAAAAAAAATATAATATGATAATAATAATAAAAAATGAAAAATGAAATAGATAACATTATTTTATTTTTAGATTTGTTAAACTTAGAATTTATTCTTTATTTAAGAGATTATGACTAAAAAGAACAAAATTTTTATAAAAACGTATAGTATAAATTTCAATAATTATAATTGTAATGAGCAAAATAAAGTTCTAATCAGAAAATGTTTTACTTACTAAAAAGAGAATTATTTTAAAATTTAAAGAATGTTAAAAAAATTTTATTTATTATTAGTTTTATCTATCTTTTTTAATATATATATAAACCATAAAATAGAATTATGTATATTTCTTGATTATAAAAAAAGATGTATTTTAAAAAGAAATAAAGGAGTATTTTTCAAAGCAAGTATGTCGTATTTAATTATATAAATATACAATAAAATTAATAATAATTTTTAAATTACTGAAAAAATTGTGCATTACTGAACAATATATTGTCTATTTAATTTTATATTTTATATATATATATATATTTTAAAAGTTGATATGCAAAAAATTTAATTATTGTAAATTGAAATATTATAACAAAAATGAAGTTTATTATTTTTCCTTTTTTTTTTAAATTAAGTATACTAAACGAAAAAACATAAACTGTATTTTTACTTATACACAGTTTTCATATTTTCTTTGCTATACACATGTATAGATGTATTTTTAATGTATAAAGAAAAAAAGACTTTAAGCTATATTTAAAGAATATTTGTAATTTTAGTTTTTATTATATGTAGGAATGTAAAGTATAATTAAAGTTTAAGTTCATTTCGCTTTGTAGAAAAAAAAAAAAAAAAATAAATAATTTACATTAAAAAATATGTACAATTCAGGTCATTAAAAAAAAAAAAGCTTGCTTATAATAAAAATACTAACGTGTAATAACGGTATAATATGAAATAATGGAAAATAATAGTATTTTTGTCTTCTTTTTTATTTTATGAGATTAATTGCGCGAAAAATATGTGTATGTTGTTAAATAAATTATTATAAAATTTTCAATATCAAACTTAATTGATATATATTGAAATCATAACATAATTAATATTGTTATATTATTTCATTTTTTATTCTTTTTTATTTCTGTATACAAAAGAAACTTATGATTGATATTTTAACATAAATGAAATTATAAATGTGTAAGTATATTTTCAATTAACAAAAATAATAGAGATTATTTTATTGTTACTTCTTAACAGAAATATTAGATATATAAATTAAAAATGTAAAAAATAAAAGATATTTTACTGTTTTTCAATATTTACTTTTCATTTTTTAGTATTACTTGATCTTTATTCCTTAATATTTTTTAATTATATTTTTCTTTTTCTTTTTTTTTTTGTTTTCAACAAGAATTAAATTAATTTTTGTATTTTCTTTTTCTTTTATTAATAATTATAAAATGAAAAAAAAAAGTATAAAAAAATTACGTTATCTTGATTCTAAAGGGAAACTATATTCCAATGGAATAAAAACTGAACCGAAATCAAAATATGACCAAATAGACTTTAGGAATAATTACAGTTTAATTGAAAATTATAGTGAATTGAAAAATTTATTAAAGCAAGCAGAAGAACAATATGATTTTTTAAAAAAAGAACTAAATTTATTACAACAAAAGAAAGATTTATTACAGTGGCATATTTGTAATAACATTAAAAAGTTAAGTATGAAAAGAAGTGAAAAACAATTTAAAGAAGAGACAAGGATCAAATTGGAAACAAAATTAAAATCATTAAAAGACAAAACAAGAATTTATAAATTTGAACATGATACATTAGAAGAAGAAGTCAGTAAAATGGAAGAGGAATTAGAGAAAAAAATGTACGTCAAGAATGACGTAGAAAACAAATTTAATGAATGGTTAAATAAAAAAGATGATTATTTGAAAGATCTTACCCAAGAAAGGATACAGGCTCTTAACGAAAGAAAAAGAAGACAAAATCAACTAAAAAAATTATTATTGGTTATGAAACAAGAAAATAATAAAAATTACAACATTAATTATCTTAAAAAATATGAAAGCAATTTAATGAATGAAATAAGTAGCTATAAAAATTATAATGATTTTGAAACAAAAATGGTTATGGATTTAATTAAAATGAATTCATAAAATGATTTAATATTTCTTCATATATATATATGTGTGTACATTTATTTTTTAATTAATAAATTATGCATAAATTTGTTTTTAATGGAAGGAATGATTAAAATAAAATGAAATAAAAAGAAAAAGAAAAAAATGTTTTATTTTTAATTCTTATAAATCATTCATTTGTTATATATGTGTACTTTTATTTACGAAAATGTTTAATTATGTGAAAGGTTTTTAAAGTATGTATATTATTATTATAAAACTTGAAGAAAAAAACTCCTATTTATTCTGGTGAATAATTTTTATGTTCATTTTTTTTGTTTTTTTCTCTTTTTAAAATTAATTTTGATCATACATACAGTATGAATATAAGTTTTTTTCTTATTTATTATTATCAAAAGTATAAAATTATGAAGTAATATCTTAAAAATAAATGCATTTATAATAAGAATTCTTTGTTCTTGTAAACTGCAGAAAAGATACTATTCAATATTGTATAAATTTGGCATGTATCTTGAGGAATATAATTAATTTTAAGGGATATAACATATGTATTAAAAGCCTAATAATAGCATAAAAAAAAAAAAAAGTATATATTAAAAATAAAAAAATAATATATTAAAAAAATTTTTTGGAATCTTATATTCTACAAACTTTTATGTTGCACTGAAAAACATAAAAAAAAAAAAATCTATATATATATGTAATATAATAATAAATTTATAATATTTTGCAAATTTGTTTTATTTTAAAAACGTTTTTGCCTTTAAAACTACGTATTCTATAATTAGCTCTAATATAAATTAATATATTAAAATGATACAAATCAATTATATTTGAATTAAGGTTTAATTGTATAATCTTTTAATAAGGATTTATAATAAAAAAAGTAAAATAAAATAAGATTATTTAGAATTATCATCATGCTTTAAAGTATTTAGGATTTTTGGTAAAGTAAAAACAACACCACTAGCATCTCCAACAAAAGCAGCATTAATACTAGGCTCAATATATATATAACTGATTGGTACAAAAGGTTCAAAATATTTATCATAAGTTTTAACATATGAAAAAATTAAATCACCATCCATTTTTTTTGTTATGTTAGTTACACACAACGATCCATTATTACACCCAGCAATAAGAACTACCTTTTTATATTTCCACGAATTAGGTGGTTCTAATAAATAAATAGTAGATAATGAAGAGTTTTTAGTAATTTGATTAGTCGGTATTTTTTTAGTTTGCCTTAAAGTTTTGGTATCCCATACAGATAAATAGTTATTACCGATTAATAGCAAAACATCTTCTAATATTTTTGAATATTTTAGATCCATTATTGGACTTTTTGAAATACATGTATAAAGAAGTAACTGAAAATCATACAAATCATAAACAGCTATATAGCCATTACCAAATGCTACCCATAATTCATATTTATGTGTGACAGCTAGTATAGCTGATACGTAACATTTATTTGAAATATTTTTCTCATGGCAGGGATTTTTTTTTTTTGATTTTATTCTTTTATTATTTCTATCAATGGAGTTTAGGTTATCACAATAGCTTAAATAATTACTACTAGAATTATCTCTTCTACGATATTCATTATCATCATGATCATTTTCTATATCATTTTCATCATATTCACTATCAATTTCATCATCACTATCATTTTCTTCATCACTGTCATATTCTTCATCACTGTCATATTCTTCATCACTGTCATATTCTTCATCACTGTCATATTCTTCATCACTATCATTTTCTTTATTACTATCATTTTCTTCATCACTCTCATTTTCATCACTATTTTTTTCTTTTGATTCTTTTTCATCCTCTTTTTCATTTTCTTTCTCATCTTCATAATTCAAATTGTTTTCGCATTTTTCTCTATCATTTTGTTTATCCTGATAATTATCAATTACCATACTTTTTTCATTTTTTTCTTTTGTTTTTATTCTTTCTACTTTTTTTGGAGAAACTTTTTGGAAATTTCCTTTTTCATTTCCTTCACAAATTATCTTACTATTTTTTTCTTTGAATTTCTTGTAGAATTTAGAATTATTTTTTGATACAGTATTGCTATGGTAACTAGTATCACTTGAAGAATTCATTTTTTTTTTTGAATAACTATTTTCTTTTTTCTCTTTACTGTTAACATATAATTTTTTCAAGTGTTTATCATTTTGTTTCGTTCGTTGTGTTTTTATTTTATCGTTTTGCACATTTTTATTTAAATGTTTTTGATTATTATTCTTCTTTGTTTTTATATTTCTTTTTCGAATTTTTTTTTTTTTGTAACTGAAATTTTCACTAGAACTGGAAGAGTAATCATTGCTTGACTTATTTTTATTTTTTTTTTTTAAATTGTTAAAAAAATAAAGTGGATGGATAAGGATTTTTATTATGTTTCCACTTGGAACTTCCCATACAAAAATGTAGCCTCTCATATTACCTGCGATTATCCAATGTATAAAATTAGCAAAAGTTGATTTAACTGAGATACCTGAAATTTGATATGATAAATCATTATCAGAATCACTTAATTTTGAAAAATTCATCATATTATTATTTTCTTCATTATTATAATAATTCATTAATTTGTCTTTTATGCCAATATAATTCATAGTTTTCATATTATTTGGAGAATTACTAAAATATCTTTTTAAGCATTCTTTTGTATTTAATTTTAATATACATTCAAATTTGTCAATTTTATAAATTAATACATAGCCATTTTGTGTTCCTAAGATAACCACTTTCCCTATCCCACCTATACTACCATTTATCATGCAAGTAATTGTACAAGGATATAAGCTTTTATGCTGAATCAACTTTCCTTTTAATGAATATTTTTCATATGCACAAGGTGTTTGAACTATTATATTATTTAATTCATTTTTATTTCCTTTTTCTATACTTATAGCTAAAACGGGACCTGGTTTATTTGGCTGATTAGGCATTCCACATTTTTTAGCTACAAAAATATAATTTTTTACAACTATTGATTTTATATTTTTAAATAAAAATGAAAAATTCCATTTCTTTTTTTGTTCCCATTCTTCATTTTTCTGACTTATTTTTATTAAATTGCTATTCGTACTATCTGATCTAGATATAGAACTTGAAAAATTACTTAAAGATGTTTTATCTTTTTTAGTTTTTATTTCTACTGAATTTAAATCTTTTGCACTATATGATTTAAAACTACTGTTTTCTATATAATTTGATTCATCTTTTTTATTCAGGCTATAATCATTTAATTTATTATTTTCATTATTATTATTATTATTATCACTATTATTAAAATCATTAATATTACTTTCATTATCGTTTTCATTATTGCCAACATTAATATTACTATTACTTTTATCATCTTTTGGATTATTATCAATGTTATTGTTATCATCGTTGATGTTATTATTATTATTATGTATATCATTATCATTCATATTATCACTACCATTATTTATATTGTTAATAATTTCATTATTATTAATTTTATTATTTTTAATATTTATATTGTTATCAATTATATTGCTATTATTATTATTATTATCATTTATATTACTATTCTTATTATTATTATATATATTGTTACTATTTTTACTTATTTTACTATCATTGATATTATTATTACTATTATTAACATTATCAATATTGTTATATATGCTGTTAGAAGTTTCGTTATTTTCATTAGTATCTCTATTAGAATTATTATTAATATTATTTAAATTCTTATCATTAATATGATCATTTCCGTTATTTGTATAATTAACATTTTTGTTATTTTCGTTGATATTTTTATCAAAATTATTATTAATATTTATATCACTATCATTTATATTATTATTACTATCATTAGAGTAAATACTATTATTATTGTTATTATTATTATTTGTATTACCATCAAGGCTATTATTGCAAATAATATTGTTATCGCTTTTGTTATTGTAAATGTTAGTATTAACCTTATTTTTATTATTATTTACTATATCGTTAATACATTTTTCGTAATTAGCTTTATTTTTATTAACACTGTTTAAATTTATATCATTATTTAATTTAGTACTTTTATTTTCATTAACATTTGAATCTATATTTGAATTATTATTAATATATTTTAAATTATTAACATTTTTTGAATTTGTCTTACTCTTTTTAACATATGAACTTGAACAATTATCTACATTATCTTCTGATTCATCATAGTCATTACTATTTTTATATTTTGTTATATTATTATTTTTATCATTTATATTTCTTTTCGAGTTATCATTAATATAACTCTTTGTATCAGTCAATTCATTATATTCATTTTTATTCAAATTTTCAGAAATTTTTAGTATGCCTAATTCATCTATGTTTGATATATTTTCCACCTCAAAATCATTATCCTCTTCCATTTTAAGTGCTTTTTCCTTTTTTAACAAAAACAATTTGATTAAAAAATAATATGCAATTTCATATATATATATATAAAGATAAAAACAAAAAAAAAGGAAAAAAATTGTATTAGTGCTTAATAATATATATATATATATATATTTAAAGAAGATAAAAATATATTATAAAATAAATGTATAAAATAAGTTGCACATGAATTGATCATCACAATAAAATTGTAATATAGGATAAATAAGAGAAAAAAATATAAAATAAAAAAATATATAAGTAAGGAAAATAATAAAATAAAAAATACAAGTTAAGTAAATAATAAAATATATATTAATTAATCCTTTAATAAAGATCTATATTTTTCATTGAGCTACAAATAACAAAAAAAATAAAATAAAATAAAAATAATAATATTGTATTTTAATTTTTTAAAAAAATTATAGGTTTTTTAATATTTAATGAGGATTATTTAATATATTCTTTTTTCTTTTTTATAAATTACAAAAATAAAACCTTTAAAAAATATTAACAAAAAAATAGTTCTGTAACAAAAATTTATGAAAGTTTTATATTTTTTTTTTCTAATTTTAAGTTTATTTTCTTTAATATTAATATCTAAATGTAATATTAAACAGTAATATAAGAATAAAAAAAAAATTTAATTCGTATGTATTAATGTTACAATTATATAGGCTAATAATTTCTGTTAAGAATAAGCTTAAAAAAAAGAAAAATTTCTTAATTTTTTATTCTTTGTTGTAATAACTTGTATTTAGTGTATTTTTTTTTTTTTTTTTTTAAATAAACATTATGTTTCAAATATTTTTTAAATTAAAATGAAATTTTTATTTCTTCATTATTTTTCATTTACACACAATATGGGAATTAAAGAAAATGAAAATAAAACAATGATATATACATATTTACTATTTAATTGAAAATTTTATGAATCATTATAAAAAAAAAAATAAATAAATAAATATATAAAGTATTGACAATTTTTAAAGAAGAAATATTTATATAACTTTATAAACTATACATTTTTACAATTCACAAAAATTAAAATACATTAAAATTAAATATCATTAAAAATATAAAGTTAAAATTAAAATACGTTAAATAATTATATAAATGTAAGCCTCATATTTCAATAAAATGTATTAAATAATTATAAAAGATAAAAATAAAAACAAAAAGAATTTAATTATACAGAATTTTTAAAAATTAAGAATAGTTGAAAAGTATATTTAATTTATAATCAAAATTATTATAACCTTTATTAATGTTCTTTCCCAATTTTTTTTTTTACATACTTATAAATAAATATAAAATTTCGAGTTCAAAAAAAAAAAAAAAAAAACTCACTATACAATAATTTCATTTTATTTTATTTTATTATTATTTTTTTTAATGTATAATAATAAAAAAATCTCAAAGATTTGGTTAATTATTCATAACTTTATTATTTTTATATCTTTTAACGTTATACAAAAATGCAAATTTACATTTTTTATTGAAAAACATATTTATCTTTTTTTAATTTGGTAATAAAAAGGTCTTTTTTTTTGAACTTCAAAGAAAACTTAAAATTTGTATTTATAAGTTACTAGATACCTTTTATTATTTTTTTAAAAAGTATAGAAAAAAAAAAAATGATTTCCATTATATAATAAATATATAACTGGGTTTTAAAATTACACAATTTTTTATTGAAATAGTGTATATTTTTCTTAAATTTTTTAACGATGAATAAATATAATGAATTAAAATTAACAAAGTGAATAATACATTTAACAAGTTCAAAGGTATATATATTGCTATCAAAAATATTTTATAAAATATACTTTATAAAGATATAAATAATATATTCAAAAGAAGTAATAGCATTTTAAAAATAATTTTAATAAATACTATATTTAAAGATTATATAAAAAGTAATAATATATATTTGATATTTATATAAAATGAAACAAAAAAAAAAAAAAAAAAAAAATTAAATTAAATAATAAAAAATAATTAAAAAAAAAAGGATTACTAATTTTATTAAATTTAATAAAAAATAAATAAAAGAAGAAAAATTATAAAATTTTTTAAATAATAAAATTATAAATAGAAATGGATGACAAGGGGCGTTCTTACAATTTATACAAAAATAAACATAATGAGGATAAATTAAATTATAAAACATATAAGCAAAGTAAAGAGTATAGTGAAGAAAATGATAAAAATATAAAGAAGACAAATAATTATAGCAATAAAAATCAAAACAATGATTACAGTATTATGAAGTATAATTCTATTAACAGAAATAATTATAATCCTAATGATTACTGCAAGAGTTTTAATAATTCTCCTTCAAATAAAAATAATATGAATTACAATTATCTAAGTAATAACGATGATAATAATAAATACAAGAAATATAAAAATAATGATGATTATTATAAATATCATAATAATTATAACGATGAAAATGATAACATTATTATGAAGAGTCATTCTAAAAATATATCAAAAAATAATGATTTAAATAGCAATGCAAATGACATTAATTATAGAGGTTCCTATAATTATGAAAATAGTAATAATTATAGTAACAATAAGAACATGAATTATACTTCTTATAGTAATATTTATAATAATAATAATAATAATAATAACAATAATAATTATGATACTAATTATAGTCGTCACAATTATGATCAAAATAACAATTATAATAATGAAAACTATAATAATAAAATGACTTATAATGATGATTATGTTGAAAAGAATTTTAACTACAATCAAAATATTAATAGCAATGAAAATTGCATTAATTATTGTTACAATTATAAGAGTAATAAACAAAATAAAAATTTCGATGATATAGGAGAAGTAAGTATCATTAATAGTGATTACAAAAATAGTAATATAAATTATAAAAATACAAATTTTAATGAAAAAAACAAGGATCCTATTTCTTGTTATGATAAAAATGAGAATTATCTAATTAGAACAAATTTTTGTACATATGAAAAGGATCAATCTGAAGAAATTATGAACAAAAAGAATAATACATGTAACAACGATAATCATAATAATTTTAATGACGATAATATTATAAATAAGGATTCAAAAACTCATAATAAAAACACCAAAGAATACAAAAATAATGAAGAACTAGTAAATTGTAATATTTCACATGAATTAAATGAGGAAGAGAAATTTTTTTTAGAAGAATTATTAACATATTGTGAAGAACCTAAAAAAGATAGCATTAACAAAGCAAATGAATGGATATTAAATAAATGTGATTATCTTAACAATAGTAAAGTTATATCTTTACATTTTTATAATAAAATATTAAAATGTGTAAATTTTAAAAATAAATTAAATTTGGTTTTTTCTTATCATGAGTTGTTAAGAAATTTTATGCTAAATAATAAAAAAAAGGCATTGGCTGAATTTAAAATATATATGAATTCAATAATTCAAGATGCATATACATGTGCATATTATAAAGATCAGAATTCAATAAATGTTTTATTACAAATGGTTTATAAATGGAATGAGCTATCAATTAATAATTTTCAGGAAACAAAAATGTTATTAAATATATTTCATTATGACAATAATCATCATCATAATAATCATTTAGATAAAAGTAAAAATGAACATTATAGTTATAGCAATTCAAATAAATTTTTAAATTCACATGGTTTTCAAAATCAAAATTATCAAAATCAAAAAATGCCACCACCACCACCACCTCCTCCATTACCTTCATCAAATTCTAATGATTTTTCGAAAGGTTATAATTTACATGAAAAATTTAGAAAAAAGGATATTGATGAAAATAAAATGAATTACTTAAATAATTCAATGGTAACTAACGATGTAAACAAAAATCCAGAGGATATTTCTGTTGGTTTTTTAGCTACACTATTAAAATATATTTCGAAAAAAGGAAAAAAATTACAAAATCCTTTAATTCCTTATACTCCTATAGATGTTTCTTATACCTATCAGACTCCTCCATCTATAAATTCTTCAGAAAAATTAAATGAAAAAATAAATGATTTTTATGATGAATTGAAGCAAATTATAAATGATGAAGATATTGAAAGCAGTGATGCTTCTGATTCAGATGGATTTAATGCATATGAAAATTATAAAAAATTAAAAAATTTAGACAAAAAAAAAAAAAATTATAAAAATAGCAATAATCATTCAAAATTATGTAATAACAGTAATAATTTAACTAATGATAAATATGATCAGAATGATTATTCAAGTGATACTAATACAACGTTTTCTTCTGTTGAATTATTTGATAACTCGATGATTGAACTTTTATCAGATAGTAATAACCAGAAGAAAAATAAAAAAAGTAAAAATGTTAATTTTAGTCAAATAGCTATTGAAAATGCACAAAGTTGGAATGATGAAAAAGATCATAATACTTCCATTTTTGATTATTATTCTTCAGTTGTAAAAGAATCAAATGACAACGATGTATTCGAAAAATACAGGAGAAGCAAAGCGTATGTATATCATGAAACTATTGCTCAGAAATTTTATGATTTAAAGAATAAAGAAATATAATTATATATATTTATTAATTTATCTAATTTTTTTTTATGTACTTGTGACTTAAGCATACCGTTAATTTTTCATATATAATTATTAAACTTTTTTTTTTTTTTTTAATTTTAATATACGAATATTCTATTTAACTTTTATTTTATTAAATGATAAAATAATAATTTTTATATTATTCAGCAAAAAATATTTTTTATTTAAATTTAAGATATATATTTATATATAAAGAAAATAGCATTTTTAATATGATTAACATTCATAAAAATTATATTTTTAAAATAAATAAAATGACATTCTTATAAATTTTTTTTTATTTTAAATTATTACAAAAATATTTCTTTATTTATTAAAGAAAAAAAAACATATATAAATGCATTCAAAAAAAAAAATATTTCAAACGAGTTATAAACTATACTTCTTTTTAATCAGATTCACTGAAGAAATATAAAATATATTATTATAAAAAATATCATCAAATAAATAAACTAAAAACATAGAAATTACATAAGTTTTTATAATACTTGTAAAAAAAATTATAACTACTGACAAATTATTTATGATAAAAAAGAAAAATTCAGATTCATTATTTAATTTCCTTTTTATATTTTTGATGTTTTCGATTAAATCCTTTCTACTTATATAATTTTTTATGAGATATAATGAAATATCGATTAATAAAAACATTACATTATAAATAAATGAAAAATAAATAAAAAAATTATTTGACATAATGAAATATAAAAATTGTTTTCCAGAATTATTGAAAATATTGTTAGTTAATATATTATTATATTTTAATTTTATAAAACTAAAAAGTATAGAAAGAATTATTAATAATAAAAAATGTAATTTTTTCATATTATTAATATTAAATTCAGAACTTTCTTTTAATGAATTATAATTAATGTTTCTGTCTTTTATTATATTAAATATGTTTTCATTATTATTAGAGTTAACATCTGATTGTGATATTTTGTTTTTACTTCTAAAATGATTCTCTTTAACATTTTTTTCTTTTTTTTCGCTTATATTGTTTTGTTCTATTTTGTCTTCATAATTTATTGTATTTAAATGTTTGTTGTTATCAGAAATATTAGAATTATTTTCAATTATATTATCAAAGTAATTTTTTTCAAAAGATGTATTTTCATGTATAATTTTTTTATTCTCGCTTACACAATTTAAAATTTCATTTTCTACATTTTCATTTTCACTCATATTATTTGAGTATTGTTTTTCATAAATTTGATAATTACTACATTTATTATTATTATTATTTTGTGAAATATTATCATCTACTGTTTTCCCTAGTAATATGTTCATCCTTGATTCATTTTTTTTAAGTAATCTGTTTCTTCTTTTTAGAGAATTTTTGTCCATTTTAAAAAATATTTATTAAAAAAAGAATAATGTTTTATTTTATTATTATCTTTTTTTTTTTTTTAGATATATTCTGTGACTTTAAAAATATTAAATTCATATTAATCTTTATACTTAAATTCTTCTTTTACATTTATTTACTTCTAAATTCTTTTTAATAAAAGAATTATATGTATATCTTTGTTTAATATTACTATGAAACATGTGCATAACAAAAAAAAATTTGAAAAAAAAAGATTAAGAATAAGAAAAAATCTTCTATTTATTATATTTTAATTTTATTTTCATATGCTTCATTTATTTTTTCTTATAATATAAAAAAAATTAAACATTCATGTAAGATTCAGAATTAATTTAAATATATATATATATATGTACATGTATAATATTTAAAATATTAGGTGCTTACAAAATTTTTATTTAATCTATTAAAATATTTTTAAAAAAAAAGAAAAAAGAACTGCATTAATTTTTTGGAAATAGAATTATTATTTTTATTATTTTCATTTTTTTTTAAGTACCACTAATTTTATTAATTCGGAATTATATTAATTTTTTCTTTTTGATAATTTTGAATATTTTTTATTTTTATTTGAATATTTTTTAATTTTTATAAACGTTTTAATGTTTCTTACATTTTTATATTTTTATTTTTGATTATTTATTATATAAAAAAACTCCAAAAAAAATTAAAATATAAAATCGAATCAGTATACGTTTTTTTTTTTTAATTTTTATATCAAAAAGCATATTATTTAAAAAAATAAAAATGTATTTAATAAACAAATAAATTTGTTTTTAAGTACTTTATAAGGATATAAATATATCCAAAAATATGTTAAAGGATATTATATTTTTATATAGCAAGTAAATATATGTAAAAATTTTATTATTCTTTTTTTTTTTTTTTGAGAATAAATACAGAACTAATGTATTATATTTATCTCTTTTTTTTTTTTCTTCTTTATTTTATTTTTCAATAAATTGGAAAATATTTGTAATTTTTTTTTTTAAATTTAAAAATGGCTGTTAAAATTGAATCATATTTTTCTAATGAGTTCATCAAGCCAGGTTATTCAGAGATTTTTTTTTTTCATAGATATTTCGTATTATAAAAAATATACATATATATAATTTTTATTTTATATCTTATAAAATTATAGAAATGGTTTTTTAAGATTATATTTATATATAAAAGTATGATTATATTTATATATAAAAGTATGATTATATTTATATATAAAAGTATATATATATATATATATATATATATATATATATATATATATATATATATAATATTTATTTTGAATAGTACATATATGTATATTTGTATGCATATATATATATATATATTTTTTTTTTTTTGAAATTTTAGAGGAAAAAAATGAAGATAAAAAAACAGAAAATGAACAGATAACAGAAGAAGATAGTTGGGTGGTAATTGGTTCATTTTTTGGAAGTCATGGTTTAGTAAATCAGCAAATTGAAAGTTATAATGATTTTATCGAATATAGAATGCAAGAAATTATTGATGAATATCCTCAAATAGAAATAAAGCCACAACCGCAATATAAATCTGATAAAGAAGAAAATAATAATATAATATATTGTTTAAAATTTGGTCAGTTATCTTTAGATAGACCTTTTTATGATGAAAAAAATTTAACTAATAAAAATTTATGGCCACAAGAAGCTAGACTAAGAAATTTAACTTACTCTTCAGCTATTTATATTGATATTGAACAGAGCACATACGTAATAGATGAAACCACTAAAAAACAAGTTTTAAAAGAGAAATTTTTATATGAAAGAATAAATTTAGGTAGGATTCCTTTGATGTTAAAATCTATGTTTTGTTGGACTAAAGGATTGCCTGAAAATGAAATAACTGATATGGGAGAATGCTCATATGATCAAGGGGGTTATTTTATTGTTAATGGAGGAGAAAAAGTATTAGTAGCACAGGAAAGAATGGCTCATAATTTTATTTATGTATTTAAAAAAAAACAACCATCGAAATTTGGTTGGGTTGCTGAAATAAGATCTCAAATGGAGAGATCTCAAGCTACTTCTTCATTTTCAGTTAAAATGAAAACAAAATCAGGATCTAGAGGAAATAGTGCAAAGACAGGTGGCCAATTAGTAGCCACTTTGCCTTATATAAGAACAGAGATATCTGTTGGAATTTTATTTCGTGCTTTGGGATGTACTTCCGATAGAGATATATTACAAAGAATTGTATATGATTTTAATGACAAATTAATGATAAATTCTTTAAGAGAAACATTAGAAGAATGCATAGATTACCCAACTCAAGATATATGTTTGGATTTTATTGGAAAAAGAGGGCCAACTGTTGGTGCTTCAAGAGAAAAAAGAATTTTATATGCAAAAGAATTATTACGTAAAGAAGTATTACCTCACATGGGTACAGGGCCAGGAGTTGAAAGTAAAAAGTCTTATTTTATTGGTTATATGATTCATCGCTTATTATTGGCTGAATTAGGTAGAATTAAAGAAGATGACAGAGATCATTTCGGAAAAAAAAGATTAGATATTGCAGGTCCTTTAATGGCTAGTAGTTTTTCAACTTATTTTCGTAAAATGGCAAAAGACGTAAAAAGAGTATTGCAAAGACAAATTGATAATAATAAGCCTTTTGATGTAGCTGGTGCTATTAGGAGTTGTTCTCAGATTACTCAAGGGATGCAATATCAATTGGCTACTGGAAATTGGGGGAAAGATAAAGACGGAAAAGTTATTAGAACAGGGGTGGCACAAGTATTAAATCGTTTAACATATTCATCTTGTTTATCTCATTTAAGAAGATTAAATACGCCATTAGGTAGAGAAGGGAAAATGGCAAAACCTAGGCAATTACATAATACTCACTGGGGAATGATTTGCCCTTTTGAAACTCCGGAAGGGCAATCTGTTGGTCTAGTAAAAAATTTATCTCTTATGTGCGATATTAGTGTTGGAACTTCAACAAATAACATTTATGAATTTTTATCCGAATGGGGATTGGAATCTCTTGATGAAGTACCTCCTCAATTAATGAAAGAAAAAGTAAAGTTATTTTTAAATGGTAAATGGGTGGGATGCTTTAATCAAATAGATAATTTAATTGAAACTTTATATGAATTAAGAAGAAGATGTGATATATCACCAGAAGCATCTATTGTGAGAGATGTAAATAGTAAGGAAATAAAAATATTTACCGATTCAGGTAGAGCTATGAGGCCTCTATATGTAGTTAAAAATGTTAATGGTGAGAACAAATTAAAATTAACAAAAGAGCATGTAAATAATATAGCAAAATATCCTGAAACTTATAATTGGGATTATTTAATTCAAGAGGGGATTATTGAGTATATTGATTGTGAAGAAGAAGAAACTACTATGATAAGTATGTTTATTGATGATTTAAAAACAGGAACAGGTTATTATAATAATTACACTCATTGTGAAATTCATCCTTCTTTAATATTAGGAGTATGCGCATCTATCATTCCATTTAGTGATCACAATCAAAGTCCACGTAATACATATCAAAGTGCCATGGGAAAACAAGCTATGGGCATTTATGTAACAAATTTTAATATACGTTTAGATACATTAGCTCATTTGTTATATTATCCTCAAAGGCCTTTAGTATGCACTAAAGTAATGGAGTATTTGCGCTTTCGAGATTTACCAGCTGGTATTAATGCCATTGTTGCCATTATGTGCTATACTGGATATAATCAAGAAGATAGTCTAATTATGAATCAATCATCTATTGATAGAGGATTATTTAGGAGCGTTTTTTATCGTACTTACACTAGTGAAGAAAAGCAGCAAGGAAGTTTAATAATAGAATCCTTTGAAAAACCATCTGTACGTGTTGTTAAAAATTTAAAAAGAGGAGATTATACCAAATTAGATGATGATGGATTAATAGCACCTGGTATTAGAGTTTTGGGAGATGATATTATTATAGGAAAAGTATCTCCAAATATTGAAGATGAGGATGAAATTATTATACAAAAAAAAACACAAAATACCCAAATATATAACAATTCATCAACTATAACTGGTTCTCCTAATAAAGATTCTTCTGCGAGTAACAATGTTTATTCTTCTTCCAGTTTTATTTCATCAAATGCTTCAGATACTTTACCTGATTCTCCAATTAATGATAAATCTAGCATTAGTCCTGCTTCTCCGAGCAGTGCATCTTCAAGCCCTTCTAGTACCACTTTTTTCAGTAGTGGAAACACATTGGCAAGTACTAATAATGCTAAATATGGAACCACCATTGTTGGTAGTAGTAAAGAAGATATAGAAGTCCCTACCTTAACGATTAGTTCATCTAGTATATTAAAACAATATAAAAAAGATTGCTCTTTAAGTTTGCGTTCAAATGAAAATGGAGTAATAGATACTGTTATGTTATCTTCTAATAGTCGTGGAAATAAATTTGCAAAAGTAAAGGTTCGCTCTGTACGTATACCTCAGATTGGAGACAAATTTGCAAGTAGACATGGTCAAAAGGGAACAATAGGAATAACATATAGAACAGAAGATATGCCTTTTAGCGAAGATGGAACATTTCCTGATATTATTATGAATCCTCATGCTGTCCCTTCTCGTATGACAATTGGACATTTAGTCGAATGTTTAGCAGGAAAAGTTGCAGCAATAGAAGGGGAAGAAGGAGATGCAACCCCATTTTCTAAAATTACAGTCCAAGAAATATCTCAAAGATTACATAGATTAGGTTATGAAAAATATGGAAATGAAATATTATATAATGGTCATAATGGAAAAATGATAAAATCGAAAATATTTATTGGCCCTACATATTATCAAAGATTAAAACATATGGTTGAAGATAAAATACATGCAAGAAGTAGAGGTCCATTAACTATGATTACAAGACAGCCAACTGAAGGAAGATCAAGAGATGGTGGATTACGATTTGGGGAAATGGAAAGAGATTGTATGATTTCTCATGGTGCTGCAAAGATGTTAAAAGAAAGATTATTTGAGGAAAGTGATGCTTACCGTGTTCATGTTTGTGATAATTGTGGTTTATGTTGTATCGCTGATATTAACAAAAATGCATATGAATGTACTGTGTGTAATAGCAAAACAAGTATTTCACAAATATTTATTCCTTATGCTTGTAAATTATTATTTCAAGAATTAATTACTATGGCTATATATCCAAAATTGGTACTAGAGGATGTATAAAGTAAAAATATAAAAATATTAAAAAAAAAAAATGTAATAAAAAAAAAAAAAGTAAAAAAAATGATTAATTTTAGTATATCGCTCTTTAAAAAATATGAATGAACAATTCTAGAATGCTATAATTTTTTCACATATAATTTTTTGTATATTTATTTTTGTATTTTTTTATTTATTTAATTAAAATTTTATTTTTAAAACAACTTTTTTTTTATCTTTTTTTTTTGTAACATTTGAAAAAATATATAAATGTTTATTAGTAAATAATATTCCTTTTTTTTTTTTTTTTAAAAATTGAATGAATTTTAAACTACTGTAACCATAATTTTAATTAAAAAAATTTATGAAAGTTCATATATATATAAATTATTGAAATGTTTTTTAAAAATTTAATTTTCATAATTTCATATTAATGATTCAAAAAACTTTTTTTTTCTTTTTTTGAATAAAGATGAAAAAAAAAAAAAAGAATCGGTGAGGATCAAATTAGTTTTTGGTTAAGAGTTAATAAAAGTAATTATAAATGAATATGTTTAAAATCTATAAGAAAAATGATAAAAGAAATATATATATATATATATATATATATATATATATATATATATATATATATATATACAACTAAGATGAAAAAAGTAAATTAAAGAATAAATTACGACAAATGCTTTTTTAAATAATTAACTCATCTAATGGTATTTTCATTTCCTTAGCAATATTTCTAATAGTTTCTTCAGGAACTTGAATAACTAATTTGGTATATGGATCTAGTGATTCATAATTCATTGAATGATTTGATTCACTAAAAATATTATTGGTTATAGAAGAAAAATTATTAGTTGTGTTTAAAAGAGTACTACCACAGTAACCACTCCATTGTACTCCATTCATTAAGCTATTTCTAACTAAGCAAGACAAGTTATTGGAAGAAGAAAAAGTGATAAAACCTAATTGTATTAATGTATTTATTTGTTGACAAATTAAACTATTTAAAATTAGTTGTTCATCATAAAAGCATACCAATAAGCAATCTGTTAAACATAACCACCTAATAAAAGTAAAATTTTTAGGAATAGATTGTCCTATTAAAGTTAAAATAGATTCATTTTTACTTCTTGCCTTTCTTTTTTTAGGTAAACTAAAAGCACCCCCTTTTACAGTTGCATTAAAAAATCTTTTATCTGTTAACGGCAAATTTCTTGAAGCTAAATAAGCTCCTACTAACAGAATTTTTGAATAAAAAGATAAATCGATTTTATTTTTTAAGTTACTTTCGTTTAAAAAAACAGAATCGATTAATTCAAATGTAAAATGACTGGCATGATTATAAGTAGCTACACGAATATGAGTATCAATATTTCTTTGTAATGCATTCATATTTTCAACAATTGGTTCAAGAGTTCCATCTAATATTGGTTTTATAAATAAAGGCCACATATGAGAACAAATAAATAGCAATTCATGAAAATCACTTTTATAGTCTTTATATGAAACATTAATAATATAATCTACATATCTACACCAAATATCATAAATAACATCATTTTCTAACACAATTTCTTTTCTCTTAATGAGAAATTCTTTTTTGTTTTCTTTTAAATAAAATATTTTCAAATCTTTATCATTAATTGTTAATAAAGATTCAAAACACATAGTATCATATAACCTATATAAAATATTTTTACACATGTCTGCTGTATAGGAATCAAACCAAACAGTGGGTGGCTGTGGAAGCCCATCAAAAATTTCATCAGGCAATGGAGATCTATTAATTAAAATAATACACAATCCTCTAGTCGTTTTATTAACTTTTGTTAAATCATTATATGGGCCTTTAATGTATTCATGTATTCTAGTCAAAGCATAGAACAAATCAGGATGAGTTCTAACTAAATATCTAATATTATCTAAAATAAATACTACTGATCTATCATAAAATTTATCTTTATAATAATTCTGATTAGTTGTCATCTTTATTTTTTTGACTTTCTCATTATCATTCTTATTTAATGGACTATTTTTCTTATTATTATCTTCATTTCTTTTTATATTTCTGTTATTTTCATCTTCCGGTCTAAATGATAAAAGCTTATGTAATATACTAAAAAAATTATCTGCACTAGAAACATGATTAGGTACTAATTTAGTTGGATCATAAGAATAGTTAATTATATTATTTATTTTTTTATATTCATTAAATTCTTTAAGAAGATTAATACTTAAATCTTTTAATATGGTATGATATATAACATTTCTGGCTGATCTTCCTGACTGATAAACAGCCATTAAACAGTTAACATATGCAAAGGGCACATTCATTAATTGAATAAAATTTTTTACTACTTTTGTTTTTCCCATTCCTGGTAATCCTAATATTTGAATAACCGAAATAGGATCTCTTAAATCACCCAATAAATTAATTAATCTATGTAACTGTACGTGTCTTTCAAAACCACATGTCTTTAAACAACTAATATAGGAATTTAAAATATCATGAGGTATTGCAGGGATCAATTCTTTAAAATACTCTTTATCTATTATTTCATTCAATTCTTCATCATAAAAATTTTTATTTTCATTCATATCCTCTGAGCAATTTTCATTCTCATACTCATCTATATCATTAATATTAGAAATTTTGCAATCATCATCATTTTCTTTTTCATCATCATCATTTTCTTTTTCAACTTCATCACCATCATTTTCATTTTTTCTTAAACCTGTAATATTTAAGTGGCTTGAATACTTATTTTGTGAATCTAATGAATATATTTTTTTTTTCTCTTTATTCTTATTGTTATCAGTTAAATTGCTGAATGATTTCTTTTCATACTTCATTTTAGTATAAGATTCTTCATTTTTTTTTAAATCATTAAAAGTATCAGTTTTTTTTTTTTTTGAAGGACTAAAGATATACATACATTCTTCAGCTGTTTCATTGCAATCATCTGAGTTTATATCACTTTCATTATTCTTTAACTTGTGCATTTTCTTATGACATATTTCATTTTAAAAATAAAAATAAAAAAAAAGGAAATAAAGGAAATAAAGAAAAAAAATATATTTTAACTGTTTATAATATTAATATATATAGTATGCCAAATATTTAAAAAAAAAGAATAGTAAATAAATAAAATAAGAATAATCATAGATAATACTTTAAAAAAAACAATTAACAAAATTATAAGAAGGTTTAAAATAAATATAAAAAGTTAAATGACAATGAAGAAGCCAAAGTCTAATGCTTATAAAAAAAACATTAGTATCATGTTTTATTTAAGAAGAATAAAGAAGATAAGAATTTATTATTTATAAAAATAAAATGATAAATGAATAAGAAAAGAAGTGAAACGAAATGCTTATAAAAAAATGTGATAATTAATATGTAAAAGCAGAAACTAATGAAACATTTTTTATATAATTTTAATTTACAAAAAACTTGAACATAATAAAATAGTAATAATTAATAAAAAATTATAATTAAATAATAATAATAGAATAATAAAACAAATTATAATACTAATGATAAAATATTTTTATATTATTGAAGTTTGTAATTCTAAATCATTTTCATTAACTATATAAATATAGGTATTTATTTCATCTTATTATTTGAAAAATTAATTTATATTTATATATCTCTTATTTTTCAAAACTTTATTTCTTTATATATATATATATCATGTTCCTATATATTCAAATAACTTTATATTATTATTTGAATACGAAAAATATTCATTTATTTTCTATTTTATTTCTTTTTCTTTTCTTTTTCTTTTTTTTTTTTTTTTTTGTATTCTGTGAAATACTTTTCTATAAAAAAATAACAAAATTCTGAAAAGAATCTTTTACATAATATTTAAAAGGATAAATTAAAAAAAAATTAACAAAAAAAAAAGTAAAAGAATAAAAAACTACAAAAAAATAACAAATATGTGCATATTTTTGAGACAAATGACAATGATAAAGAAAAGATTATTAAAAATAAAAATTTTATGATTAAAAACTATAAGAAATAATAAAAGATAAATTAATAATTAAAACAAATAAATAAGAGAAAATAATAAAAGGAAATAATAGATGTATTAAATGATAAAAAAAAAAAATTTTATTGTAAATATTTATTTTATTTTATTATATTTTTTTTTTTTTTTATTGAAAGAATATTCATTTTAAGTTAGAAGTATTTATATATTTTATGATTAAATTGCTTATTTATTGAAATTTTTCTTTTTTTCTTTCTTTTTATCAATTGGTAGAAACCTAAAATAAAATTGTATTAATAAGAATAAAACGTTAAAATTATTTAAATTTGGCATTTATAAATATATATATTTTTTTTTGTTTTCTCTTTATTATACCATATATAAGAAAATGGGTGTCCGAAAACTTCTATAATTAATTTACTAAATGATTTTATTTCCCCTCTTTCTTTTTTTAAAAATTCTACACCTAAATCAGTATTTAAAAATATTATAATTATATAATTATAGTTTTTAAAAAATATAAATTTTTTTTTTCTTTATATTTATATATTTAATAAAGATAAAATCATATTTCATATATATATTTTTCTTTTTTTATAATTATATATTTTTTCAAATTAAAAAAAACCAGTTGTATTTGTTTTAATTGCACAGTATTGATCAACGAGCATAACAAAAGCTAGCATCCCAAATATAAGGGAGCAAAATGTATTTATCTAAAATAAAAATAAAAATTAATATAAAATAAATCCAATATTTAATCATATCAAATAATTACAATAAATATGATAATTAATAAACAATATGTAATTCCTTTTCCTTTATATTTCTTACCAAAATTAGGAAAATGTCCAATTTTGACATTACACACTGAAGAAAAAAAAAAAAAAATAAAATGAAATAAAATTTAAACAAAGATTTATTTACTATTTTCAGAGTTACAATTTCTCTTTTTAAATTATATTGGATTTTAATGCATGTTATAATTTTATAAATAATTATAAAACCGCAATTCAAGCACATTAATAAAGAATACTTCAAAAAAATAAAAAATTATAAAATGATATTCTATATTCCTCCATATGTATATTTTTATTATATAAATAATTTTTTTTTTTTTTTTTTTTATATATATACAAAATTTAGAAGAATAAAATATTTTTGATTATATAAACCAACACAATTGTTTATCCATATGCCTATATGATTAATATAAAAAAGGTATAGGTAAATGTAAAAAAGGATATAAATATTAAAGTAATTAAGTTATTTTCTTTCTTTTTTTTATCAATATTGTATAAATTATATATTTTTTTATAATTTTACAATGATGATCCATTTTTATTATGCATTTATTGCAAATTGAACAATGATGAGATCTTTTTATTTTTAGTAAATTACATCTTTTACACATTTCTATTTTATTGTTACACTCATATATATTTTCTTCTAAGACTTCTACCAGTTAAAAAAAAGGGGGAAAAAAAAAAAAATTAAGACAAAATAAATATGTAAAGAAAGGATAAATAAATAATATAATATTAAAAAAAGCATATTTGAAATAAAAAATTATTAAACCTGATTGACTTAAAATTCCAGGATTTTTTAAAAAACATTTTATATGACACCATATAGTCATAAAAGATGTAAACCAAAATGACAAAAAAGAAAAAATTTTTATTTTTATTCTAGAAGAAAAACAAATATTTTTTGAATGTATATTCTAAAAATTTAAATGAGTTTTAAATTGAAATATATGAACATATAAATATTTAAAAACAAGAGCAAAAATAAAAAAAAATAAAATAAAATATAAAATAATGATTTTTTATTATTTTCAATAGGGAATACATCTCATAAAAGCATATAATTTATGTTTCTACAATTTTTTGAAAAAAATTAATTTTTTAGAATGCATATTTTAAATATATATAAGTATTTTTTTTTTTTTTTTTTTTTACGTGAAGGATAATATAAATTTAGAACACAAATAAATTGATTGTAAAATTAAAGCATATGTCTGTTAATTAAAATAAAGAACAAATTAAAATATCAGTAATATATGTATTTTTTTAAATATACATAATTCTTTTTCCATTTTCATAGAATTTTTTTTTTATCTAATCAAGTTTAATACTAGTAAAATATAAAAAGATTTATATAAAGTGAAAAATATTTTCCTTATGCTTTGTTTCATTTTAATTAAAAGTTATTACTTTAAATAAAGAGAAAAATATGCATACATAAATTCTTTTTATTTTTCAATAAAAAAAAAAAATTTTTATATAAAGAAATTATAAAGAAAAAATAACTAATTTATTTTTTAATTAAAAACATTTAAGAATTTTAGAATAGAACTAAATGCATTAAAAAAAAAAATTGTTAAAGGATGAAAATAATATTTTTTTTTCAGGATGGTTTTTCATTTAAAAAAAAAAAATAGACATCGCGTATGATAAAAAAAAAGGGTAATACAAACATAATAAATATGTTCTAAAATATAAAATAAAATTATAATGAAAATTTTAAAGAATAAGTAAAAAAAATTTTATATTTTTAAGGTTTTATTTTATGTAATTTTATTATTTTTTTTTTTTTTTATTACACATTCATAGAAATGCACGATATATTTTATTATTATTCTATTTAATTTTTTATTTTTTTTTTTTTTTTTGTGTATACATTTTAAATATAAAAAATTTAAATTAATGTCTTCATATTTCATATATATTTTATAATATTTTAAATAATTCCATGTGAATATGTAATGAAGCATTAAATAATTTTTATTATTTCTATTTGTCATTTGTGAAAAAGAATAAAAGAGAATACAAAAAAATATAATTTTTTTTTTTTTTTGTTTATTTGTTTCTTCATATTGAATTAATATTTTTCGTATGTTAAAAATAAGTGTAATTTACAATTACTATATTATTTTATTTATTATTAAGGAAAGTAGAAATCTTATTAGGTTATTTTTTTCTTATGAAAATATATATCTTGAAAACATAATAGAAAAATAAAAAAACAAAATACTATATAATACAAAAACACTTATCATATTGTTTGATATAAAATAATTTGTAATAAGTAAAAATACATATAGAAGAAAAAATAATTAAAAATTAAAATTTTTATTTTTTTATTTAAATTTCTATGATTAGTATTTTTAAATGTTTTTTTTTTCTTTTTTTTTTTTTTTTTTAACCTTATTCATTTTATTTAATTAAATATACTTATTTTCTTTTCTTTTAATTCTATTATTTTCTTTTTATATTTGATATATAATTAATATGAATAAAAAATTTTCATTTCACTTTTAACATTACTCGATTTTTATAAACAATTGAATATAAAATTTTAATGTTAAAGTTTTTTTCAGTTCTTTATTATTGTATTTTTTATATTTTTTTTAAACTGAATTTTGCATTTTTTTAATTAAGAAATAAAACTACTTAAAAGAAGTATTGTCTATTTTATTATGTGTTATGTTAAAACATAAAAAATTAAAATAAAATATTCCATAAGTGCTTACATTATATTTGAAAGCACACTAGCATTTTAAACACACGCACACATATATATATATATAAATATTTATACAGTTTTTTTTTTTCTTTTTTTGTAACATTGCTTATATATTTTTTTAAAAAAAATTAAATTCTTTTTTTTTATGATGAATATTAGTAGCGATATTATAGAAATAAATAAATCTAATGACACTATTTTTAAAGTGTCCAAAGAAATTCCAGATGAAAATTTGTGCAAAAACATGAATGAAAAAAATGAAAAAGACATAGTATGTACTATGAATAAAAATTTGATTTGTGATAAAATTCCTAAGGAAGATATGATATGTAATAATAAAGAAAATGCAGCAGGGAAAAAAAATAATGTAAACATAACTTATAAGACAAATGAAAATACAGGAGAAGAAATGAACGAAGGCATGCCATATACTATGAATAAAAAGACAGATCTAGAAAAAAAAAGAGTAATCGAACCTACTGATAATTCGGATTTTTCTGAATACTTATACTTAAGTGAGCACTTAAAAATTAGAAAAGATAATAAGATCTTTGTTACCCGTGCTTTGAATGATTATATTAATGAGCACATTAATGTAATATGCCTATATGACGAATTAAATTTTAATAATAAAAATAATAAGGTAGATAAATTAATGGATATAGGATTAAAGCTAAAATATTTAAGATATAAAGATAATATAAAAAAAAGAAAAAAAAAAGAAAAATGTAAAAAGGCTTCATCACATAATAAATTGAATAATTCATTAAGTAACGAATTAAAGTGTAATAAACTACTTACTCACGAAAAATTAACTGAGTTCCCAATAAAGGACACTACATCCTTATCTTCTAGTTCCACCCTTTCTTCTTCATGCTCCGATTGTTCAATTTCATCTAAATGCTCTAAAAATTCAAAAGGATCTTCTCAAAGTAGTTACTTATTTTCTGATTCATCCAATTGTGACGAGGATATTTCTGAAAACTCTGGTACATCAGATGAAGAAATTTTAAAAAATACAAAATTTGATGAAGAAGAATTATCTGAGCTTAAAAAATTAGAAAAGGCAAAAAACATTTATTTTAGGTATGTAGATCAAATATTTATACGATATAATATGATGGCTAATTTTAATTTAGATTTTTTTGAAAATTTATTAAATATGGCCCTTACATCAAAAGGTGATAAAAGGATTAGATGTGATCTTGAAAATACAATGACATTAATAAAAAATTTTCTTTCAGATAAAAATAATTTTAAAAAAATAGAATTAAATCAAAAAAAATTAAGGTCAGACGTTATTAACTCAATGTTTGGATTTTATATAATTAATGAAAGTCAACCAATGAAAATACCAATAAAAGGTATGAACAATTCTAACTATAAAAATCAGCCGATATCTAACATATTTGCTTATAAATCACGGAGAAATAAAAACAGAGTAGATGCTATTTTTGATAAACTTTATGATACAAAAAAAGAAAAAAAAATTGATAAAAGAGAACCAACGAAGAAAATTTTAGATAAAAATAAAGTGGCATTAAATTTCAATCAAGATGCAAAGAAAATAGATATAGTTGTTAAAAATAATTTGGAAGAATACATAAAAAGTATTCAAAAAAACTCTAAAATACATAATAAAATGACAAGTTTAAAACAATATATATTAACATCTAATTGGAATAATTTAAAAAAGCATAATAATTATATAACTTTGTTACATGAAGAAAAAAGGAGAAATAAGAAAAGTATTGCTAAATTGTGTTATAATCAAATGAAAGCAATAGAACAAAAAAGAAAAGTTATATTAGAAAAAGAAGAAAAAGAAAGAATGAGACTATTAAAAGAAAATGATATGGATGCATACATTAAATTAATAAAAACAGCAAAAAACAAAAGATTACAAGAATTATTAGATATAACGGAAGAGTTTCTCAATAATATGTCTAAAAATGTTTTGCATCAAAAAAAAGACACATTTAATGAAAAAAATAATGTTGATAGTGAGGATAAAATAGACTATGAAGAAAATATGAAAGGTTTACAAAAATCGAATTATAAAAATGCTAGAGAAAAATATTATAATGTTTCTCATACTGTTAAGGAAAAAGTAAAGCAACCATCTATTTTAACTGGAGGTACTTTAATGAAGTATCAGTTAGAAGGATTAGAATGGTTAATCTCTTTATATAATAATAATTTGCATGGCATATTGGCTGATGAAATGGGTTTAGGAAAAACAATTCAAACCATAAGCCTATTTGCATATTTAAAGGAGTTTAAAAACAATATCAATGTTAAGAATTTAATTATTGTTCCATTATCTACTCTTCCAAATTGGCTTAGTGAATTTAGCAGATGGTGTCCATCTTTAAATGTAATTACTTATAGAGGTAGTAAATTAGAAAGAAAAAGCATAGCAAGACAACTAGTGGAGAGTGACTTTGATATATGTTTAACTACATTTGATTTTATTATAAAAGAAAAAACATTTCTGATGAAAATATCATGGAATTACATAGTAGTTGATGAAGGACATCGTATGAAAAATAATAAATCACGATTTCATTCAATTCTATCTGAATTTAAAAGTAAGTATCGTGTACTATTAACAGGAACCCCATTACAAAATAATTTATCCGAACTTTGGTCCCTTCTTAATTTTCTTCTTCCTAAAATATTTTCCTCTTGTGTTGATTTTGAGAAATGGTTTGTTAGACCATTGCATAATGAAAAGGATGTGTATGAAACAATAACAGAAGAAGAACAATTATTAATTATTAATAGATTACACAGTGTTCTGTTACCATTTATGTTAAGAAGAGTTAAGAAAGATGTGTTAAAATCATTACCTAAGAAATATGAATACAATGTGCATATAGAATTATCTCTGTATCAAAAGATTTTATATAAACAAATACAAACAAAAGGATTTAAACAGGTTAATAATAATGGTTCTATTACTACTAAAAATTTTCAAAATATTGTTATGCAATTAAGAAAAATTGTTAACCATCCATATCTATTTTTATATGATTATGAAATTGATGATATGATGATAAAATGTAGCGGAAAATTTGAAGTATTAGATAGAATGCTACCTAAACTTTTAAAATTTAAACATAAAGTTTTAATATTTTCTCAAATGACTAAATTAATGAACATTTTATGTGACTATTTAGAATTTAGAGGATATAAATATCATAGGTTAGACGGAAATATAGGATTGCAAGAGAGAAAAAAAATTATTGATGAATTTAACAAGATAGATAATATACAAGACAATTCAAATGATGAAAATAAAAATAAGGATGATGATAAAAATGAGTATGAAAACAAACATGAAAGTATAAATGAACATGAAAATGAAAATCAAAGTGAAGATAGTAAAAAAATAAAGCATAATGAAAATGTTAATGATGATGAATCTAACGGTGGAAATAAGGACACAATGATATTTATATTATCTACGAGATCAGGAAGTTTAGGTTTAAATTTGCAGACTGCTGATACTGTCATAATTTTTGATAGTGATTTCAATCCTCATCAAGATATACAAGCAATGTGTAGGTGTCATAGAATAGGGCAAAAAAACGTTGTCAAAGTTTTTCGATTTATAACACTATCTGGGGTAGAGCAGTTAGTTTTCAAAAAAGCACAACACAAGCTAAGTATTAATGATAAAGTTATACAAGCAGGTTTATTTAATAAAATATATAATGATGAAGACAGACAAAACAAATTAAAAAATATTATTCAAAGAAATCAAAACAGTAATATTACAATACAACCTACTAACCCTTTACTATTAAATTATTATATGGGAAGAAGTGAAGAAGAATTAGAATATTTTCATAATTTTGATAAAAACTATTTTGGAGAATATTATTATTCTCTTTTAAATTTGGTGAATCATGAGAATGAAAGTAATAATCAATTTACTTATATGAGTGAAGATGAAAAAGAAGAAAATAATCCATACTTGAGGGATATTAAAAAGAAAGAAGAAAAAGAGGATGATTATCAAAATGAGGATGAAGAAACAGATGAAAATGAAAATAAAGAACAAAATTTAGAAGAAAATGAATATATCGATAAAAAAAAAGAGGAAAATATGAAATATACCGGATCAGAAAAGGAAGAAAAAAGAGATAATGAAAGTGAATGCGATTTAAAAAAGGATGAAATAAAAAGAGAAAAAAATGGAAATATGCAAGAAGAAACGAAAAAAGAGAAAATGATATACAAAAATAAAAATAATTTAAAAAAAAGAAAATATGATAACGATTTAAAATATGAAGAAGGATCTAAGGATGAAGAAGAAATAGAAATAGAAAATTCTCAAAGTGATGTATCAAATTCTTTAGATAAAAAATTAGAAACAGATATGCATAATTTATATAAAAAAAATAATATAGAAAATAATCCATCATTAGATGAAGAAATGAATGAAAAAATTAATTTAGTTGATAACAATGAAGTAAACGAAAATGGAGAAGAGGATTATTATAGTTTTATACTAAAAGAAAAAAATCAAAATGAAATTGAAAGGATATTAATTAAATCAAACAAATTAATTAATAAAGAAGAATTACCATCATATCTATTTTATGAAGACTCCAATGAAATGCACGAAATAAGTCTTAAAAGAAAAAGAAAAGTTATAAATACAAACTTAATGGAGGAAGAAAAATTAACAGAGAAACAATTCTTAAAATTAATAGATGCTTCTTCTTCAAAATGTTCAAGCAATGAAAAATCCTTTTTAAAAATGAAGAGTAAAGAAAAAATAGAAAATGAAAGCGAAACAGAGACTTCATGTAAAAAAGAAAATTCAAATAAAATGGAAAATAAAAAGGAAGAAATGGATAAAATAGAAGCACCCAATAAAATGAGGAGTTTAATTAGAAAAGAAAATTTAGATAAAAATGAAAGTACTAGTAAAGTGGGTAATCCCTATAATATGAGAAGTTTAAGTAAAAAGGATATTCCAAATAATATGAGAACCCTAAGTAGAAAAGAAAGCCCATTTGATACATATTCTCCTATAAACTCAACAAATAAATATTTCTCGAAGAAGGGAAAAAGAAAACATAGTATAAATGAAACAAAAGAAGAAAAAAATAAAAAAATAAAAGCATCCTTAAATGGATAAAAAATATGTTATCTTAAATATATATATATATGTAACGTTTTAAAATTTTATTTAAAAAATTGAAATAACATATTGATTCTTTAAATTTGTAACTTATAATTGTTATTTATTATATTTTATATTTTTAAGTATATTAAGATAGAAATTTTCACTATAAAAAAAAAATAAAATAAAAAAAGAAATATATATAAATTCATATGCTTATATTTAAAAAAATCTTTAAAAATATATGAAATAATTTAGTAAATCTTTAAATATATATAAATTATTTTCTCATATTAATCTGAAAACAAATATGTGAAAAAGTATTTTATCATTGATACATAAAAAAAAAAAAAAATGAGACCGAAAGTTAAACAAATTTTCTTTTTATGCAAATATCTATTTGAAATGGGTACTGAACATATTCACTTATTATTTCATTTTTTGAATCCTAAAAAAAAAAAAAATATATTATTTGTTTATTATAGAATGAATATATTTGATAATATATAGTTAAGAAATATAATTAATATGTGTATTTTTATTTTTAAACAACTTACAAGTTGTCTTAAGATAGATAGTATTTGTTTATGAAATTTAGAAGAAAGGATGTTTTTGTTATTGTTCATAATTTTTATTGTTTCCAAAGACATGCTAATATAAGACGAGCACAATTCATAAGTTTTATAAATTAATGACAAATGTTTATACCTTAGTTTATTTAACAAATAATTTTCATTGGTATTTTGAAAAAAATTATTTTTATTACTATTTTTACAGGCTCTTATTATGTAATTAAAATAAAAATTGTTTATAATTATAATTATATGACGCGAATCTCTTAATTTATTAAAATAATCATTTGTATAGTAATTTAATAGTTTTTCAGAATTTTCATTCTTATAATTTGTATGAAAAAAAAATTCACTATTGTTCTCTTTAATTAATTTCTTATTGTTTATTAAAGAATCTTCACAATATAAAAGACTACTATTATTATTAATAATAATATCCCCATCATATTTATTTTCATTATTACATAATTCTACCTTTTCATTTTTAATATTATTATCATAATGAGTAAAATTGTTGAAATTGATATTCATATATTCCTCATTTCTATATATATTTTGTTTGTTTTTGGTAAATGAATTATTACTAATTAAAGTCTTATTTTTTTTTATATGAATATTATCTATTAGCAGACCATTGTTCTTCTTTATATGTTTATTTTTATTGATTGTTTCTTTATTTTCATTTGTTTCTTCATTTTGAGAATATTTTAAATTACCGTTTTGAAATACTTCTTGTATTTTATCTTCCATTTGAAATAAACTTTGGAAAGAAATGTTTTCTTTTATTTGATCACATGATGGTATTGTAATTTTCATTATTTTATTTTTTAATTCATCCCTTTTTTTTTTTTCTTTTTTTTTCCTATATTTATTATTCTTATTTCTTTCATATATTTTTAAATCATGCATATATACATTCTCCTCATTATTTTGAAGCATATTTTCTTTATCGTCTCTATAAGAAATATTAAATAATTTCTCTTCTTTTGTAAAGCTTTGTTGGTCTTCTTGATGTTTATCTTTCTTCTCATATTTGCAACTTTTATAAAATTGATCGAGAACATAAAAAAATAATAATAAAAACACATCACTATTATATCTATATATATGAAAGCTAAATAATAAAGTAATTTGAATTATAGAAGATAAATCATTTAATGAAAATAATTTTTGCATAGAATATTTTTTAAATATATTATATTTACTAGATAAAAGGAAAAAATTAGAAAAAACTTCCCTAGATTCTAAATGCAGCAATGCAAAACATAATAAATAAAAATCTTTTTTTTTAATGAAAAGAAATTTACTTTTAACTAATGAAAAAAAATATTGAGACCATTTGTTATCTATATATATATTGTTTTCTATTAATATTTTTATAAATAATAATAATTCTTTAACTTTTATATCATCAAAATTTCTAAAATATTTACTATTTGAAATATTTTCTTTAGTTTTTATATTGATAGAATTTGAATTATGACAAACAGTATTATCATGGGAAGGTTTCAATATTTTATTTTGATGTACGCTCATATCCTTTTTCTTTTTATATATTAATTTTGTTTTTTTTAAAAAGAAGTTGTTTATATTTGATTTTTTCCTGCTATTTCTAATAAGAGGATTATATTTATTCAGCATTGTATATAATAATTCATTATTTTTATAATTCAAATTATATAAATTGATTATAATTTTAACAAGTGTATTCGAATTCACTTTGTTTAAATTCTCTATGATATAATTCGTAATAATATCTAAACATTTCTCATCATAATAATTGTTTTTTGAAAAAATGGAAATAATGTTATCAATATCTATTATGTTATAGTCATTTATATTTTTGTAAATATCTGTTTTTATACAACCAAAAGATATTTTATATTCTTTACATGGCTCTTTCATTTTCATTAAATACTTTATCACAAATATAAGTTCTTCAGTGGTAAAATATTCATAATTCTTCTTTAGATAATTTTTTATTAAACTTATAAAATTATTATTATATATGTTTATATTTTGAAGTATTTTAATATATTTTGTGAAAATACTTATGTCCATGTCTTTATTTAAAAATAAAAAAATGCATTTTTCTATAAAATAATCACATTTTATCATTAAATCTTTATGTTTTCTTTTCTTAAATTTTGAATAATTTATATTTTCATAACATTTTTTTTTTAGACAAATAAAGTGTATATATTTCCTTTTTTTATTACTATTATTTAAGAAAGAAAATATTTGGTAGTCCTTTGCAACATGGGATAAAGTATGAATATTGTTTTTGGTAAAAATGTTATTTTTCATAAGATAAAAGTAATTTTGAAAAATAGTGTAATTATTTTTTTTTCTTTTCCTCATGTAATGTTTATACTCACTTATATCAAAATTTTTATTTATTTCTTTTTTTAATTTTAAACAAGATTTTAGAAAATTGATAGATATAGTGTCATTAACATTTGAAAGATCCTGAAATTTTTCAATTGTACTTAAAATTATATAAAAAAAATAGAAATAATATTTTTCTATATATATATAAAAGTTAAATAAATTGATTATATCAACTAAATTTAAACTACAAGAGTTTATAGAAATTTTATTTTTATGATAAAGCTCATTAGATATGATGAATTTTTTTTCTTGTTCTAGATTAAGTATTAATTTTAAGCGCCGCAATTCTTCTTGAAATATCTGAGATAATTTTAAATAAATATCATCGTTTTTATAAAATAAATAATGTATACTGTTTAAATTTAATATAATACTTTTTAAATAATAAATATTAGTTTCTTGATAATCCCTTTTGTGATAATCCTCATAAAAAGAGGAATTGTTACAATGATTTCTATCATTGTATAGTAAATGATTTATGCTTTTATTAGATAAAAAGCTACATTTTTTTACATTTGTTTCATTAGATACTTTTTCTTTTACATAATTATTATTTGATATGTTTCCAAAAAGTGATTTTTTAACTTTATTTTTAAAAAAAAAATAATTACCTCTTTTTAGTTTTTTTAAATGTTTTTTTTGTTCTACCCATTTCTTTATTTCTTTATGAAAATTCATAAAAGAACAAAAAAAAAATATATTTTTTTTTTTAAATATAACAAAAATATAGTTAAGAGAAATAAAAAAGTATGTCGTCTTATTTCAATTAAATTTATTATACTGTAATCATATATTTATTTTTTTAATTTTTTTATAGTTAAATTTAAAGAAAACATATTTAAATAAGGGTCTCATAAAAAAAAAAGAAAAAATGTTTAGAGAAATTATTTTAATTATCATTATTTGTACATTTATTTTGTATTTTTTTTTTTTTTTTATAAGAAATATTTTTATTATTTCATATAATTTTTTAGTATAATATAAACTTTATATTCATGATTTATTTTTAATTAAAGAAGTTTTAAAACCTAATATTTTTTTAACCTAATTTATGAAAATAGAAATTTACTTCCGAACGTTTTATTTAAATTTCCCTTTTTTATGAATATTTAAAAGTAAAAATATTTACATTTTAATTTTTTTTTTTATCATAATTAAGATTTTTAAGTTCATAAGAAAAAATATAAAGAAATAATTTCTTTAAAAAAAAATTATAAAAATCTTAATATGAAAAAATAAACTTTTATGATTCGAAATTCTTTTTTTTTAATGAAATAATAACATTTGTAAGTCTCCTTTCTTTATTTTTCTAAAAAAAAAAAAAAATAAAAAAGTAAAATGAGAGAAAATATGCTTACTGCTAAAATGAATTAAACTATAGAATAACTCTTACTAAATTATACACTAAACAAATAAATAAATGTGTATATAAATATAAATAAATAAATATAGATACATAATATGAATAAAATGGAAACTAACTTCAATATACTTATGAATATTTGGGTTATATGATTGTTTAGAAAAATTTATTAAATCATCAAAGTTATCACTTAAAAATTCTTCTTTAATCAAAAACTTATTTAAAATTATATTATCATTCACAATAAGAGTTTTACTATTTATTTTAATATCTATGAAGGAAGAAATATCAATGTCTTTTTTTTTGTTTTTCATAGAAGAATCTTGAATATTTTTTAAAAGCTGATAATAATGCTTAACTATATCTTGAATTAAATAAGAAGCTTTGATTATATTGGAACCAACTGCATATATATGAATTTCATCATTTGATACAAAAGAATTATTAATTTTATTATCTCCTTCAATAATGCTATCTACTTGTTTTGTACTATTTAATATTTTTAAAATTCTATCATAATAAATCTTAATTGGTTTGTCAGATGTAATATAAATATCTATATTCTTTTTTTTTAAAATTGGCGAATGTTCTTTTTGAATAGTTTCAATTGTTATTTCATTTCTTTTTTTTTTTTTCTTTTTTTTATTTAAATCGTTAATCATTGTTTTTAAATTACATTATAAAAAAAAAATTTTTTTATTATGCCATAAAGAACAAGTAACATACTCTTAATTTTTTATTTGATCATTAGTTTTTTTTTAATATTAATTATAACAATTTTTCAAGTATAAACACTTATAAAAATGAACATAAATTTTTTAAATTTGTAACTTAATTTTTAAAATAGTTGTAGCATTACAAAAATAAAAAAAAAAAAAAATTAATTTATAAATATGCTATTGACATAAATTATATATATAAATTGAAATAAAATTAAATAAATAGTATTTAGAAGTAGAATAGAAAAGACTATTGTTATATATATGAATTTCAACTTTTAAATAAGAAAAATAATTTATTTATAAATTAAAATTTTAAAAATGTAAATTTTTTATTTAAAAAATATTTTTCGTTTTTTTATTTTTATATTGGAGGATGTTCTTTGTTTTTAATTCATAATTGTTAATATTTCTTGTATTTATTTATATGACATTTATTTTGATAACATTAAAATTAAAGATATTTTAAGTTTTTATTAAAATGATTCTTATTTTTAAAGTAATATGATATTTATAAAATATATAATCTCAACATTAAATACTATAAAAAAAAAAAAATATGTAAATAATTTTTCGTCTCCAAATAGAAATACCTGTTTTTTTGTAAACAAATTAAGTTCACATATTTATGAAGATGAAGAAAAGTGCTTAAAAGAAATACTGAAACTTCACAGAGAAGTAAATATTTTTTTAAATTATAATTTCAAAAATAAAAATCATAAACATTCTATTGACAGCACAATTAATTCCGATTCATATACTTTTAATAAGGAAAATAAAGAAATAACTAGAAAAGAATCAAGAAAAACACATTTGAATGAGTTCGACGTTTATGAAAATGATACTGAAAATGAAAATTATGAAGCCAATAATAAATTATATAGGTCAGTCGATTATAGTAAAGATGAATTGGAAAAATATATAAATGAGAAAAGTGAATTTATTACAAAATTAATGAATGAAATGAGCATTAACCAGATATTTGTATTAAATAAAAAAGTGAAAAACAAAGATTTATATAAATTATTTTTAATAAACTATTTTTTTTATAACAAAAAAAAAATTAATAGTATAAATTCAAATGATTTAATATCCTTTTTTTTTTTATGCTCCAGTTACATTTATGATAAAAATATTTATTACAATAAGTTTCCTTATTTTAAAGATACTCCAAATTTATGTAAGGATATATTAAAAATACTTCTTAACTTAATCTATAAAAACATATTTAATTTCAAGGCAAATAATATAAATGAAATTGTTATTATATTATTTAAATTACATAAATTAGATTCGTTTAATTTTCCAATTGATACTATTAACAACTTTATTAATAAGCTATCATATCTACTTTTTAAATTTAACAACAAAAAAAAATTTAACAATGGTGATTTATTATTGGAAAAAGAAGAAGATAATTTTGATAGAGATGATATGGATATATTCTTTAATAATAAAAATAATTATGAAATTAATATTGATCATAATAATATGAATAATAAAGAAGATATTAATGAAATAGAAAATAGAGATATTATTAAAAAGGGAAAAAATGATCCAATGAAGTTGGAAAATAGTTGCTTTTATTTTTCCGATATAACAAAATTACTTTACGAGATTATATCCTTTCATAAGGATCTTTTAGTGACTAATAAAATAAATTATGAATGTTTAAATGAACAATATATTAATATAATTAAAAATATTATTATATTTTCAAAAAATGAAATAAAAAAAGAAAAAATAAAAGATAAATATTTTTGGAAATGCTATATGTCTCTACTGTACAGTTTAACAATTTTATATGATAAAAATTTTCATAATGATTTTTTTGAAATTTTTGAAAATTGCATAAAAATATTTTTTTCTTTTTTTTTTTATGATCCAAATAAAATTAAAGTTATGAATTATCATGAAGTAAAAGAATTTTTGAATCAAAATTTTCATGTGAAAAATATAGAGAAAACTAATAATGATAATAGTTCTATGAATCTTTTAGAAATAAAAAAACATATGAATCAATCAATTAATTATATCAAACATTATAGCAATTTAAATATTTCTTTTGTATTTATTTGTAGTAATGAAGTAGAAGAAAAAAACGCATTTCTCCTGGAAGAATTGATTAAATTTCTTCATTCTCTCACTTTTTATGAGAAAAAAAAAAATTCTCTCAGTGAAAAAAGAAATGACGATATAAGAAAAATTATATTATCCTTGTTTCCTAATATAAATAATTTAATTGAAAAATACATATTTCAAATATTGCATGAATGTCAAGAAAATAAATTAGATAAACAAAAAAAAAAAATTATAGTCAATGGAAATAGCAGAAAAAAAGAACAGAATAACGAATATATATTAATAGAAAATAATGCATATAAAAATAATTTAATTGAAAATAATGTAAATGAAAATAATAGAGCTGAAAATGATTTTCATTTAAAAAAAGGGAATTTAGAAAAAGAAAATTCAAAAATTGATACTTTGAATTATAAAGGAAATAGTATTAATGATTTATTAAAATATTTAAGTCATTTTTTGAATATATGTTATGAGCACAGAATAATTAATATTAATCTTTTTTATACAATTACATTTTTAGTTTCGAAATATAGAAATATTGATTTAGTTGTTTTAAGCAATATTATAAATATTTTTTCTAAATTAAATTATTGCTATTATACATATTTCATTTGTTTTTATTTTACAAATTATATAAGAAGAACAAAATTTAACGAAGATTTTTTAAGAGAGAATTTCTTTTTTATAAAAGAAATAAATCAAGATATATTAATAGAAAAAAAAAAAAACGAAAAAAGTCTCCAAGTAAACCAAAAAAAAAATTTGATTATTTTTTATATATGGAAATCATTTTTAAAAAATATAAAAGAAAATGCTAGTGACACAAAAAGATTAGATAATTTACTTCCTGTAAATATTACTAAAATAATAAATGGGCTAATTTATTATAAATGTTTAGATAAAAAATTAATTGAAATGATTATGAAAATAATTTTAAGGCAATATAATTCTAAGACAACAACAAAAAAAAAAAGAAAAAATGAAAAAGAAAATTTTAATTTAATTTGCTTAAGCTCACTTCTTAATTATATGAGTTATACAGAAGATATTCAATGCTATGATATAAAAGTAAAGTTGATAAAATTAATAAAAAATAAAATATTAAAAGAAGAAAAGTCTTTTGATAGTAGGTTATTATGTGGTATATATATTAGTTATGCAAGATTAAATATTTTTGATAAAACACTATTTTACACAATTTATAGGAGACTAGATTTACAAAAATTAAATATTATGAATATTATAAGCATAATTTCATATTTAAACAAAATGAGTATTTATGACAAAGAAGTATTATGTGCTTGTTTTAATTATATATTTACTAATATCAAAAATTCATTAAAATCACAATTATCTTATCTTATTCACGTATTATTTATTTTAACATCTATTTGCCAGTTATATATGTTTGATAAATTTTATATTATATTATCATATATATTTCAAATTATATATTATATATATAAATTATATAAAAACAAAAATTTTAATAGAAAAACACTGTCTTATAATTTTCAATCTATGTTACTGATAAGTTTACATACTCTTTATCATTTTTTTTTAGTTACAGAAAGTATATATTTATTAAAAACAATAAATATAAGATATTTATATTTTGTTAATTATATATTAAATCAAGTATATGAAGATGGACAAATGACAACTACACAATCTCAAATTCAAAAAAATGTTTTAAATATTCTACGTCAATTAATCAATAATAACAAAATAAAAATATCATATGAACACAATTTAAAAAATACTCCATATCAGATTGATATGGTATTATTAATTAAATGAATTTATTATCATTTAAAATAAAAATTAATATTTTTATGTGCTATTTGTATTTTTTTTTTAATTTTAATTTTTTACTTTTTTTTTTGTAAATAAAAAAAAATTATAATATATTTTTTTTATATTTATAATGCTTTGTTTTTTTCTTTGTTATAAATTATTTTTATTAAGTATTTCAATTATTTACCAAACATTATTAGAAAAGAAAAAAATTTCTGAAGAATAATAAAAAATGTAATATTTTTTAAATCGAAATATTCGTATGCTGAATGCAGATTTTTTTTTTTTATAGAATAAATATGGCAATAAATACTACATTAAAACAGTTTCTTATATAAATTTGACATTATACTACTTTTTAATTATTATTTTTATTTTGTTATGGCATATATAAATTTTTTATTAATTTTTATTTGGTATGCTTAAAAGCCACATAAAATTTCGGATAAATCAATAGCAAAAGAAAAATTAAAATAATACATATCAATAATTCTAATTCTATGATACTTTTATATACAAAAAAATAAAATAAAATAATGTTTTGAAATTATGATGATATTAGAATAAAATAAATAAAAATTGGAAGAATTTTTTATTCAACATCTTTAAATCTTTGTCTAATGAAACAGTTTACTAGGGAATATTTTATCCATAAAAAAATATAGCAATAACACGTGTATCTAATAAAACACGATAAAATTTTTTATATGCATAAAAAAAAATATATTTTAATAATTAGAAATATTAAAGTAGAATTAAAAAGTAACTTATAAATAAATAAACAAAATTAAATAAAAAAAAAATAAAGTTTTATCCATGAAAAATATAATAATTATACCACTAGTTCATTATGTTACATTTTTTTTAAAAATATACGAATGTGTAAATACTTTTTTATAAAAATATAAAATGAAAAAAAAAAAAATTAAATAAAAGATTTATATTTTACTTTTTTTGTTTTTCGTTTTTTTTTTTTTTTTAAGTATCAAAACAAAAATAAATGGAAAAATGCTTGTTCTTGTAAATTTACCTTTTTTTTTTTCTTTTAATATTAAAAAATAATTCAAATTTTTATCTTATGATTTTTTTTTTTTTTTTTTTTTTTTTGATATGAATTATTTTAAGTAATTATAAGTTTATTTTTGTTATTTTTTTTTTGGAGTAAAATCTTTTTTAAAAATAAAATGGAAACTAACCCCTATTTTTTTAAGAGCTTAATAAATATTTATGAAGAATATTTGAATTTGATTGTTCATCGTGTAAAAGGATATAAAGTTTTAATCTTAGACGACGAAACAAAAAGCATTATTTCTTTAATTTTTTCCCATTCATATATATTGGAAAAAGAGATATTTTTAACTTTAAATTTTAATGATAACAATATATTCGAAGATATAAATAATAAAAATGAAAAATTTGATTTCAAGAATCACAAGATAAAAAATTTAAAACATTTAAAGGCTATATTTTTGTTAAGGCCTACCCACACTAATATATTAAAATTGATTAAAGAATTAAAAAAACCAATTTTTTTAGAATATTATATATTTTTTACAAATATATTAGATGAAAAATATATAGAAAAGTTAGCAAAAGCGGATGAATTTGAAGTAATTAAAAATATCATAGAGTATTATATAGATACTTATGTATTACACGATTATTTATTTACTCTAAATATTGATTATACATCCCTTTTATATAAAAATAATAGATTTGTTTTGAATGACAAAAAGAAAAAAAAATTTCATTTTAAGCAATATAAAGCTTTTCAGAAATATGAAAAACTGACAATAGATGAATTTAATGAAATAAAAGATGATAATTTCATTTTTGATGATAATGGTTATAAAAATGATAGTAATACTGTTGATGATGATATAAATTATTCTAATTTTATTTTATTTGAAAATCAAATTATAAATAGAATTGTAGATGGAATATTTTCTTTATTATGTTGTATTAAACAGTTGCCAGACGTTATATATAATAAACATTCGAATATTTGCAAATATATAATTGATTTATTAAAGAATAAGATATTAAAACATAAATCTATTTTTTCAGGAGTTTTAGAATCCTATGAAAAATATAATGAAGAATTAGAGAAGTATAAAAGATTAAATTATGCTAATGAAAGTAATTATCAATTTAATAATTTAATTAATCAAAATATACATACAGAAAGAAATTGTTGTTCTCTCATAATAATTGATAGAAGAGAAGATCCTATTACTCCTTTACTAACACAGTGGACTTATCAAGCAATGTTGCATGAATTAATTGGAATAGAAAATAATAAAATAAATTTAGAAAACAATAATGAAGATGCAAAAATTGTGATGTCATGTAACTATGACGATTTTTATAATGAACATTTATTTGACAATTTTGGAGATTTAGGAAAGGCAGTTAAGAATTATGTAGATATCTACCAGGAAGAAACATCAAAAAAAAGTAACTTGGAGTCTATTGATGATATTCAAAAGTTTATAGAAATTTATCCAAATTATAAAAAATTATCAGGAAACGTTACAAAACATGTTAATATATTGCATAAGTTTTCAGAGATTGTAGATAAAAGACAATTGTTTTATATTTCAGAGTTAGAACAATCTATAGCTATATATAATAAAAAAACTGAACATTTTAAACAAGTATTAGACACAATAAAAAACTATGCATATACTAATTATGACATATTACGATTATCATTATTATATTCTTTAAAATATGAAGATGAAGAGAATATTAAAATACTAAAAAATGAACTAACAAAAAGAAATATTGATAAAGATCAAATATTATTAATAGATGCTTTATTATTATATTCTAATGAAGAAACAAGAAATAACCAACTATTTAAAGAACAAACGTTTTTAAATTTTGCAAAGACAACCATAACAAGAACAATTAAGGGAACATCAAATGTCTTTACATTACATAAATCATATATATATTACCTAATAGACGATTTAATTAAGTTAAAATTAAATAATCAGATATATACTTCTACAAATTTTTTAAATATTGAACAAAATCAAAATAAAAAACCAAATTCTATAATCGTATTTTTCATAGGTGGTGCAACTTATGAAGAATATAAAGATATACAATATTTAAGTAAAAAATATAATATTACAATTTTACTAGGATCTACACAGATACATAACTCTCAATCATTTCTAGCAGATGTCTTACAATTAATAAAAAATTAATTTCTTTAAATATTTACTAATAAAAAACAATCAAATATACAAAAGTTTATTGTTAATAGTCTTTACAAAAATATTCTACAAAAAATTTTTATATTTCTTTTTTTTTTTTTTTTTCTTCTCTTTTTTCATATTTTTTATTTACTTTTAAAAAAAAAAAATAGTTAAATATTTTTCTTTTTTTTAAGTTTATTCTAATTATCAAAAGTTAAAGACTTTTTTTTACGATAAATATATATTATTCCTTACTATCTCTATTTTTTTTTAAATAATTTTATATTTTAATTTTTTTTTCTGCTGGCTGTATTGATTCATTTGTACAGTAGATTTTTCTGAAATTATTTTTTCTATTAAAAACATCAAGTAATTCTTCTGTATCATATAATTCAATATTATGCAATCTCAATATTTTTATTTTATTAACGTCATATAAATTATATGTATATGCTAAATTTCCATCATCATCATCTGAACCAAAATGTAGTTCATTTTTTAAAAAATATTTTTTAAAAGAATATGATTGATTAAGGTCTTTTTTGAATTTTATATTATTTAAAAAATGAATATCCTCATTATCAGTATTTGCAGATGAATTATTTGATTTGCCAACTAATAAAAGACTATTAGTATTTTTACTGATTTTATTATTTATATTTAAATTAAATTTCTTTAATAAATTATTATTACTATTAAAATTACAACTTTTTAATCTAGTAATTTTATTATTTTCCGAAATATCTTGTATCATACAATTTTTTTCTAATTTAATTGCAAATTTTAATTTTATTTTATCAATTATATCCTGTAATTTCGTAATTTTTTTATTATTAAGAAATTTATTAATTTCACTTTTATAAAGAAGTGGGATATATCTTTCATTAGTAAATTTATTCTTTGAATTTCTATTTTCTGAAGTAAAATGTAACCTACACTGACCTGCTAACATTTCATAAAATCTTTTTAATATTATATTATGCATATCTCTAATCAATAATCTTTCCTTTATACTTTTTATTGAGTAAGAACTAAAGAAATCATTTTTTTTTTTAATTTTATTAAAATTATTATCATCATAATAGCTACTGTTGTCGTTTTCATCATTATCACTATAATTATCATAATCATTAGTATCAGAATTACATTTATAGTCAGTATTTTCATTTTTCTTTTTCTTATGTTTTTCTTTATTTTGATTTATAATTTTATGCATTTCTTTTTCTTCTTCTAGATTGTGTTGTATATTATTTTTTTCTTTTAAATTCTCTTTTTCTTCTTTATGTAGTTTTCCTTGTTCCTCGATTTTTTTTTTTATTTTTTTCAAAATTTTTCTTTTATCAATTCGATCAGATTTTTTCGGAGCATATTTTTTATACTTTTCTAAATTTTTAGTTGTACAATCAATATTACTTTTAAGTTTATTTCCGATATTGTTATTGCCAATCATTTCTTTTTTATTTGGTAAGAACTCTTTACTTGCATCTAATAGGTCAATTAGTTCATCGAATATATTAGAATTTTCTTCATCGGCTTCAATCATATTAAAGTTAAAATAATTTATATGTTCCTTATAAGCTAAAAAAAACAAATTTAAAATAGCTAAGTTCTCAGATATAGGCTTTAATCCAACAGTATAAAATTTAGAATACTTTGTTTTATAGGAACATATTAGAATATAATTTGTTTTAATCAATGAATAAATTAAATAATTCATTATTTTAAAATCCATTTTTTTTTTTTTATGAGTAACAATAAAATAAGTAGTTCCTACAATATTTGCCCAATCAATTTTATCCTTTTTAATTGCACACAAACATTTTATTTCATATTGATCCGTATCATTTATTATATTTCTATTTATTTTATCAATAGGCATATAATGGCTGTTTCCATATTTGTAATATTTTACTACATTATTATGTATAGTTTTATTTTTATTTAATTTATTATTATCTTCATTAATTACTTTTCCTTCTAGCATATATTTTCTATCTAATTTATTTTCTTCAAAACTAGAAGATAAATATTTCTTTAATGTATTAAAATTGTTTTCTTCATTGAAATAAAGATAGTTGTTATGAATAGAAAACATCTCTAATTGATCTAGTTCATGATTAGCTTCATTGTTGTAAGAAGAGTTACATTTTTTTTTATCTTTTGAATAAGTAAAACTTTTTGATACATTTTCATAATAATTATCAATAAAAATTTCATTTAAATTTAGTTTGGGGATTCCCTGAGCACATGTGTAAGAACATATTTCTACATTTATCGTTATTGCATTTGGAATTATAAAATTTACTAATGACTTCTTTTTTGACTTATCGTAAGTTAAATTATAACTTTTTATTCTTTGAGAAGCTTCTTTATATGAATAAATAGAGCCTTCACATAAAAGAATGAATTTATTCCATTCTATTTGATTTTCAATACTTATCCTTTTCATTTTATTTTCATTATTTTTTACATATTCATTTAAATCTATCAAATTATCGAAAAATGTGTTACTTTTAAAATTTAATCCAATAACTACTAATGATACATAATATTTCAAAATTTTCAAAATATATTCATAAAAACGAAAATAAATAGGTTTACTCGTTTGACAAGTTAAGAATATAATGAAATTATTTAATTTATCTTTATATTTCACTTTTTTAGAACTTTTAGTTTTATTTAATAACTCAAACGCTTTCATAAAAGCTTCATTATAACTACTTTTTTGACCGAACTTTTTATTCAACAATATATCATTTAATAAATTTTTATACGAATCAAAATTTTCTCTTTTCAATTTTTCTAATATGTAAATATTTGATTTATTATTAGAATATTTTTCATCTGATTGAAATCCAGATAATATAAGACTAATTTCACATGTAGAATCATAAAGTATTTTTTTTTCTAAAAATGTACATAAAAGTTCAATAAGTATTTCATGATTTGATATATTCTTTTTTATACTATTGTAATAAAACAAATCGGGAGTGTATTCTACTATAATAACTGTTCTATTTATTATTTCCTTCATCTTTTTGATTTGTTCGTTTTATATATTTATGTTTGCAATTGTTGGCATAGTAACTTTATTAATACAACTACTAATACAATTATTAATATTAATGTAATATTTTTTTTTTTTAAAGACAAGATTCAATTCTCTTTTATGAAAAATATTTAATTTTTAAAAATATAGAAAAAATTATATGAATTCATTTCTAAAAATGACCATATATTTTTTCTTTTATCAATAATTATAACCTATATAATTATAAATAAATATAAAACTACTCAAACTTTAATGTAATTTTCTTTTAAAACTTTGTAAATGTGAAATATCTAAAATACAATTTTTATCATTTTCTTAAGATTTCTTAAAAATTAGTAGTTGTTATATAAAAGGTAAAAAAAAAAAAAATAGTACATTAAAAAGGACGCAAATGAATCCACATGTACTTATAAGAAATTTTTTTATAAATTATAATATTTGATTATTTATTTTATAGTTCTTAAAAATTCTTAATTTTTTTTAAGTTTCTCAAAATTAAATATGTTAGTAAATTTAATATGAAATAATCAAAATAAAAATTCGATTTTGAGCCATTCTTGTTTAACTTACATTTATATATATCCTTTTATTTTTAATTTATTGATAAATATATATTCCTTTTTTCTTTTTAAGAATATTTTATTTTTATTAGACAAAATTTTAATTCCTTTTTATATAGATATAACACATGCATGTAAAATAGATGTTAATATTATTTAAAAATTGGATAATTCTTAAAATAATTCATTCAAATAAAAATAAGATTAAAATTTTCAATTATCACATCTTTCTATAATCTTAGTTGAAAAGATGTGTAAACATATTTTATCATAATATAGTCTAACGAATTTTTATATTAATCAAATAATAATATATATATATATATATATTATGTATGTATTTACATATATTTAAATTAAATATATGCATATATCTAAATTTTAAAAGGAATATATATATAATTTTTTTGTAATTTTTTTTTATTTCATAAAAATTTATTAAATAAAAATTTTTTTTTTCTCTATTTCAACATGCTATTTAAAAATAAAAATGTAAAATATTTTAAGAATATTTTTGCATTTGTTCCTTAAATAAATCATAAAAAAAGAAAAAGTCGAAAAAAATTATATATATATATATATTTTTTTTAATGGTAATAATTAAAAAAAAATATAATATTGTTATTTTTTTGTTTAGATATTTCGATAAATAATTATAAATAGTTAACTCGAACTCGCAAAAAATTTTATACAAAATTATATGCACATAATAGACTTTAATAAAACTTTAACGATTACACCAAAATATCACTTTATAACAAAATGAAAAATATTATATTTACCGATTAATACTAAAAAAAAAAAAAAAAGGAAAAAAAAAGAATAAAAAAGAGATAATTTTCTTTTTTAATTCTCAAGACAAATTATAAAATATTTTCTTTTTTTTTTTTTAATGCATTATTATTATGATATAGTAAGCATATAAAGTAGTTTATCTAATTATTATGTATATAAAATATTAAGATAAATATATATAAAATGATACAATGTAAAATATGGCAAATAATTCATTGTATAATTTATTAATTGAAAAAAAAAAAGTAAATATACTTAAAGACAATTTTGATTTAACATCATTAAATGATAATGAAAAATACAAAATCAATTTAATACCTGAGCATGTTCAGGGATATTATGGATGTAAAAATAATTTGCTCAAATTTGCTTACAAGAAAATTATTTATTCTTACAATAACTTGATAATTATATATGACTTATTTAATCAAAACCAATCGATTTTTTCTTATCATAAAAATAAAGTAAATTTTTATTAAATACTTACTAAAAGGAATTTGCATATAAATTTAAAATAATACTATTTTTCAAATAAAAAAATATATATGCATTATATATTATTTAAATATTGTCATGGTCATTTATGTATATCTTGTTTTCTAATTTATAAGTGAACTGTTCATATATATTTCTGTTTTCAAATTTCGCAGATGCTCATAATTAATTTATATATATATATATATATATATATATATATATATATATATTAAATTTATTTGCGAATTCATTTATTTATAAATATTATTTTTCTTAATTTTAATATTTAGGTTATCTTCATCAGATGCAAAGAAAATTGTAGAACAATTCTAAGTGCAGAAGAAAGTAGAGATAGAATAAAAATATATTTATGGAATAAATCAAATTTAAAAATTTTAACACAAATAAAAATAAAGAAAGAAAATTTTTTAGATATAGATTTTTTAAATGATAAGAATATTTTATTGTTGTGTAAATACTATGATAAGTTAATATTTTTTGTATTTTTTGTTGTATATAAAAAAAAAAAAACACTGTTGAAAAGAAAGTATGTGAATGCCATAAAAAAGTTAGATGATTTTCATTTAAAAAAAAAAAGAAATGACATAAAAAATGATGATAATCTTTTTATGAATTTAAATAAACTTATAATAAAAAAATCGCAAAAATATAATTCATGTAATATATTTAATAAGAAAGATGAAAAATACATTAGAAATGGAACGTATTCAATTGTAAATGAAATAAAAAAAAAAAAAAAAACATTTAGAAATTATATAAAATGTAAATCTTTTTATAGCTTGCCGAAAAAAAATAAAAAATTAAAAAAAAAATTATTTAAAAAAATATATTATAAAAAGGTAAATGGGGAAGCTTTAAGTTATATAAAAATTAAAAAATATAAGAAGGATGATATTTTTTTCTATTATATCTCCTTTTTAAAACCATTTAAAAAATGTAAAAAAAGTTATAATGTATTACTAAGAAATTTTAAGATATTTGTAGATATTAATAGAATTGTATGCATATATAATGAGGAATATATATTTACATACTTATTGAAGAATTATATTCTCTATGAAAAGTTAAGATATAAAAGCTTTCGATGTAATTACTATTTAGATAATAATACATTTTCCTTAATTAAACGAGATCATAGTTTTTTTTCTATATTTCATTTTCATTTATTTATAAAAAAGCTTATTCTAAATCGTCACTTTTGTTTTAAAGATGATGCTACGTTAACATATGAAAATTATTTTGAGGATACTCATTTAAAAAGGAATGAAGAGAAAAAAAAAGTAGATGAAAATGCAAAAAAAATAAAAGAGATAGAGGAAGAAAAAAAAAATAAAAAAGAATTTGGAGAAAAATGTAGAGATATAGAGAACGAATTAAATATAGAAAACATCTCGAATAATTCTTCATATAATTATATATCAAAACATATAAATGATTACTTTAATAATTTCATTAATGATGAAATAAATGTAGTTGAAATTATTACCTTTGTATATGCAAAAGAAAATAATGATATGGATATAATTTTTAACTTACAAAAAATTATTGAAAAAAAAATTAAAAAAAGACATTATGAAAACTTAATAAAAAAGAAGAAGGAAAAAAATGATTCTGAAAACAAAAAATTTGTGGTTGTAGGAACTAAAAAAGGGATAATTATAATTATTGATTTTATAGAACCACATAAAATTGTTCATTTGGAGAAAATATGTAATGATAATATTGCCTCCATTTTTATTTTTCAAAATAATATATTAATATTAAATTCTTTTGGAATATTATTTTTTATGAACGTACATAATTTTAGAGTATATAAAAGCATTGACATATTTGAAAAGCACAATAAAATTGATAGTTTTTTTTTAAGTAATAATAATATTCTAGATTATGGTCTTTCTTCCAATATATTGGAAAAAAAATTAAATTCTTTTAGAATTTATAAATCTAACAAAAATAGCTCGATAAACAATAAAGTTTTTAGACCGAAATCAGGAGATGCATATAAAAATAAAGAAAATAGTATAATTTTTTACTGCGAAGAAAAAAAAAGCAACCATAATAATTTATTTGAAGATAGCTTGAAAAAAATCAATTTTAATATAACTGAGAATAAATATATAAATTCAAGTTGTTTGCTGGATATATATATTTTAGTATTAGGAACATCAGATAATGAATTAATAATTTATGATTTGATCAATAATGAAATTTGTTTTATTTACAAAAAAAGTTACAGAATAAATTATTTCATACTTGAAAATGATCATATAATTTATAACATTGAAAATTCATTATACAAAATGAATTTAATTAATTTTAATTCTTTTAAGTTACTAACTTTAGCTAAAATAAATATCAGTGCATTTGTTTTTTACTCACATAACATTTTAATATGTGGTACATTAAAAGGCAACTTATATTTTTTTGATATTTCAAATAATAATGTAAAAGTTATCAATAAGATAGAAGGAAAAAATTTTGTACAAAAAAAATTTTTTCATAATAATTCGAGAAGAAATGAAGTACAAATTATTTTTTCTATTAAGAAAATTATTGACAAAAAATTCGTAAGAAAATCAAATAACATAGAAAAAGAAGTATTTAATGATAAAATAATAGGATTAGTTTTAAATAAATCAAAAAATTTTTTATTATGCTCTTTAAAACATAGTATATTTTTATTTAAATTAAATATTTCAGGGAATGAGAAAATTGATCTAAAGTGTGTACGTTATCTTAATATTAATAACATTATACATATAAATTTATTAAAAAATTTTGATAATTTATTTTATATTGCAACAAAGGAAAATAATAATTCTTACATTTATCATCTATGTTCTTTTAATTCTTCAAAAACAAAAAATAACAAAATGGATTGTATATATTTTAATATCTTATATGAAAATACATGGTTATGTGAATTTTTTTATTATAATAGTGAAAATTTTATTTTAACGGAAAATATCTTAGATAAAAAAAAAAATAGATGTATCCTCCTTTTAGATTCTTTTGCCTTTATTATATATTCTTATACAATTAATAGAACAGATAATTTTTCTTCTTGTAACAATTTAAATTGTTTGATAGAAAATAAAACTTCTAATGAAAAAAATGATATGATTTATGAAAATAAAAATCCTCACATAGATATACAAAGAAAAAATAATTTTTCAAATGAAAAAAGGAAATCAAATACACTAACAAATGAAAAAAAATATGATATAGAAGAAAATAATTTTCTTAGAAATATTAGAAACGTAAACTCTAGAATTCACACATGTTTAAAAAAAAATAAAACAAAAAACATTCCTAATAAAAAAATACAATTAAAAACAAATTTAATTAATAAAATTAAGGAAAAAGGGAAAGAAAAAGAAGAAAAAGAAAGAGAAAAAGGAAATGAAAAAGAAAAAGAAAAAAAGGAAAGAAAAAGAGAAGAAGGGAAAAGAAAAAGCAAAATGAAGAAAGTAAAAGAAATTAAGGAAGATAAAAGAAAACAAGTAAAAAGAGTAAAAGAAAAAAAAAATAAAAATAATGAAAAGAAAATAAATCATATAAAAGAAAAGCTAAACAAAGAACATAGATCGAAAGAAACAAAAGAAATAAAAGAAAGAAAAAAAGATGAAAATGAAAAAAAAAAGGTTAAAAAAACATATTCATTTATAAATTTATATAATCAACCAAAAGTAAAAAAATTAAATATAAAAGAAATATCATCATGTAGTTTAAGTAAGGCAAAAAAAAAAAATTGTATCCAGGATAATGGCAATAATATCGCTATCCAAAAAAAAGTATTTAAAAGCAATCTCAAGTTAAAAGATAGAATATTATTAAAGGAGATTTTAAAATCCCGCAAAGAAGATGATATTTTAATAAGAAATCAAGTGAACGCTCATGAAAAAAAAAAAATTTCTTATATAAAATATAAATTATTAAAAAGTATTTTGCAAAAAAAAAATGTTGAATTTTCTAATTATAAAAAATTAATTAATGGAAGCCATTATGATGAAAAAGAAAAATCATATGAAATCAAAGAATGTAATTATAAAGAGAATACAAAAAAGGTTTTATTTCTATCATTAGATCAAAAAAATAAAGATAAAATTAATTCTTATGAAACAAATAATAAATATGATAAAGAAGTATTTATTTATGATCAATATCAAAATGATAGTGAATCTATATGTAAAGATGCAGATAAAGATAACAATTTGAAAAAGAATAACAAAAGTAATTATATAATGGATTATTTAAAGAAATATTTAAGCACGAATATTTTAAAAGAAAGTGAATTAGACCAAAAAAAAAACACTACAAAAAATTATGTAAATAATGCTTCAATAATTAAAAGATATGCAAATGGCTGCTTTATTTCATATGAGAGTAATATTAGTAATATAGCAACACATACAAATGACAATAAAAATAATATTATTTCAAATGAAGGAAAAGCCTTTTATCCTAAAAATGAATTAGATAAAGTGAATATTGGGAAAAATGAAAATTTTATTAAAAAAGAGGTTAACGAAATAATTAGCTGTGTTAATAATTCTGATGGAGGTAATAATTATAAAAGCAATAATTATGAAAGTAGTAAATATGCTTTTAATTATGAAAATAATATTTATAATGATAATTACATATATCATAGTTATGATGATAGGATTACTTATATAAAAAATAATTATTTTTATAAAAATAATTTATATTTTAATAACGATAATAATGAAAATAATAAAAATAATAATTATAGATGCAATTATTTACCATATAATAACAAAGGAGAAAATAATAATCAGAAAAAAAGTAATTATAGTGACAAGAAATATCAAAATAACTATTTTAATGCTAATAATTTTGGTAGTAAAAAATATATAAATGAAACTTCTAATTTAAGATACGATAATAAGGTAAATTATGGAAAATTTATTAGCAATAGAATTAGTTACAAGGATAATACTTATTTAAAAAGAAATAACGAAATGAATTCTATCTTTAATTTATACAATGATAAAATAAGCAAAAATACACATTTAAAAAACTCTTATGATGGTAATATGAAATATATGAAATATAACATTGTAAGTTTAAATGTAGTGAAAAAGTGTAATGAAAATTCGATAAATACAAATCATATTAATGGACGTTTTAGTATTTTAAATAATAACTCTAAAAAGAAAAGTATGAATACTTCATTTGCAAATGATTCAAACACAAATTTTTATAAGAATAAATAAAATATGGTATATAAGTCTTTATTTCTTTTAAAAAATAATAAAAGTTTGAAAGATAGTTACAAATTCACTTATGATAATTTAGATAAAATATAAAATGTAAATAAATTTATATTAGAAGTTTAAAAAAAAATTTGGAATAAAAATACATGGGATATCATGTTGTAATTTTTTTGAAAAAATTAAAAATGCATATTTATATTAACAGAATAAAAAATAATATCATTTACAACGAAAATTAAAGTATAAATTCTGGTAAAAGAAAATTATATATATATAATTGAATTTTTTAAAAAATATACTTTAATTAATACTTAAACTTTACTTAAATACAAATGAAAGAGCATTAAATATATGGGTTATTATATAAAGTAGTATTAATAACTTTTCTAATGAAATACAAGTATTTAATATGATGTTCTAAAATTTTGATATTTTTCATATATAATTTTAATAATGATAAAAATATTGGAAACTTTATATGTTATTACAAGATTAAAAAAAAAAAGTAAAAATTAAAAATAAAATACTCATTAAGATATATTAATTTTACAACAATTTAGAACGTTATATTGTTTTATTATTGCTAATTTTAATATTAGCATTGTTATTTTATTATTTATTTTTTTAATTCATTGATAAATTTAAAAGATTATGACATAAAAAATGTATTTATAATATAGTGAAGAACAATTCTGCAAATTCCATTTATTTTTTGTAAAAAAATATTATTAATAATTTGTTATTTTGCTTTATTGAAAATTTTGTATATATATATAATGCTAAATACTTCTCATTTATATTTTTATGATTTTTTTTTATTTTTTTGTGAAGCTTTTTTCTTCAGTTTAAAGTTAATTTTTCATTAATAATATATCTGTTATTTTTTTTTAATTATTTTTTTTTGTTTATTTCATAATAAAAATAATATTAAAATTATATTATAATTTTATTTATATTATTTTTTTAGTTAAATGAAAATGGTAATTAATTTATTTTCTTTTTTTTTTTTGTAATTTTCATAATTTTTTTAATTTATAATTAAAAAGAATAACATTGCAAAAAATTTTAGTAGGTAAAATTTTTTATGCTCACAAAAAAAAAATAAAAAAAAAAGTGTAAGATTAATGAGATCTTTATTTTTTTTAAAAAAGCAAAAATAAATAACATTATTAACTAGCACTAGCTCTTTTTTTTTACAATCATTTTAAAAAGGAAAATATGAATTTTTTGAATTTTATTGCGATTATGTGCAATAAATAATTTAATATATTGTAAAAAAAAAAAAAACACATGCCATGAAATACACATTTATATATATAAAATTTCCATTTAATGTAAATATGTATATCCCATATTTTTTAAAAATTAATAATTTATTAATTGTGCATTTTTTATTAGACAGCATGATAAAATAAAAAAAAAAATTTTGTAAGATATAAAAAAAATCTCAAAAAAAGAAAAAACTTTTAATGTAACTTATAGTTCATTTTATTATTATGGATTTTAATTCGTAAAAAAAAAAAAAATATACATATGCATATTTTCTTTAACTGTTCATATATATATATGAATATATTTTTTTAACAAAATAATGCAAATATAAATATTAATAGAATTGTGCATTTCTTTTTTTTTTTTTTTTTAGTAAACTACTTGAGTTTGTATAAGGAAAAAAAAAACATTTAGTATTATATATATATAATCTTGAATTAGCTAATTTAAAAATAGCTTTAATATATATGTACAATTTTTTTTTTTTATGTTTTAATTTTTTGATAATAATAAAAATATTAAGAAAGTATACCTCTTTGTATTTTTTACTTTGATTTTTGCTTTTTTTTTTCTTTTTTAATTGTTTATAACAAGAATAAAACATATAAAGTGAAAAAATTTAAAATAATTGCAATATTTAATTATTAAACTGTTCTACATTTTAATTAAGGTACTATAAGTTTTTTATTTTATTTTTTTTTTTTTTGTTGATTTTATACCAAATAAAATAAAAAATTAATTACACATTGTTCCTGATGTGTTTTTTATTTTTAAAGATTTAAATAAATGTAAAATATAGCTTCAAGCTTTTCTATGAATTAATTAATATATGAGAACTGATTTTTCTTAAAAAATATTAATGTTTCGTATAGAAATTTAAAACAAAAGGAAAAAAAAAGAAATAAATTACGCATGCCTGATATATATTTTTAACTTAAAACTTATTTTTAATTTACTGGAAATGTTTACGTAATTTTTTCCATCTTATTACGTTTTAATTTTTTCAGAATAATTTGTTAATCATATATGTAATTGATTTTGTATTCTTAAAAATATATTTTTTTTAATGGATTAGAAAAAAATTGTCACTATTTTATGAGTTTATTATCTTAAAAATATTAAATTTTTATGTTTAATATCTGGAGATGAAAATTTTTTGAATATGTAAAATATTAGAGCCATATGTAGATATAAATGTAATTTTACCCTCTCTTTTTTTGTATATTTTTATTTTTATTATTTTTTTTTTTTTTAAATTATATTAATTGTTTAACATTTATAAAAATATTTGCAATTTTTAAAAATAAAAAATGAAATGGGTATTATAAAAAGGTTTTTATTACAAAGTGCTCTTCTATTTTTTCTGTGGAATTGTGTACAAATAAAATGTGAGGGTAACAAAGAGATAATAAGCGCATTTAAAATTGATCAAAATAAAAAAAAAATAGTGGACCCAACAATAAAAGTGGAAAATATAAAGCACGAAGGAACAATAATTTCTGAAAATGTAAGAATAGAAAATTTAAAAAAAGAAGAAACAAAAACTGCAAAAAATGTGGAAGAAGGAAAATCTACTAATAATAAAAAATTGGAAAAAGCTATAGAAGATATACAAGGAAGTGGAATAAAAGAAATAAATAAACCAAAAGTTGAGAAAAAAAATTCAAATTCAATTGAAAAATTAGGAGATAATAAAAATAATCTCAAAGCAGCATTTTTACAAAATAATGATTCAAATTCAAATGCACAAAATACAAAAGAGGATATTAAAGAAACAGAAGTTTCTAAAGAAAATATAAAAGCAGAAGAAAATTCCAAGGAAGTGGAACATTCTGTAGTCAAAGAAATAACACCAAAAAAAGAAGAAATTAAAATTGAAAATAAAGAAGTAAATGCGCCTGATCAAAAAAATGAAAACATCCCTCAAAATAGTAAGATGAATGGCAGTAAAAATAAAAATTTAGAAAATGAATATATTGATTTAACAAGTAAAAAAATATATGAAGAAATAAATAAAAATAATCATCCAAAAGGTTCGAATTTATATTTTTTGAAAATATTATCAATTTCATCATCTATATTTATGCAACTTATATTATTTCCTACAATATTTAAGATATTAAAAAGAAAATCAGCTGGAGAATTAGATGGTTTACCTTACGTAATCTTATTTTTTTCCTCTTTTTTATGGTTAATTTATGGGATACTAATAAATAATTCAGCAGTTGTTTTCCCAAACTTAGTAGGATTGTTGTTAGGGATATTATATTCTGTAGTGTATCATAAAAATTGTAAAAGCATGTGGTTAAAGCAAAAACTGTATTCCTACTATAAAATATGTGGTATTATATCTTTTCTGTTATATGCTCTTTTATATATTTTGACATATGAACAATATCAAGCATTTGTTGGTTTTATAGCATCTGTGTCAAGTATAATTAATTTTGGTGCACCATTATCATATATACAAGTAGTTATAAAAAAAAGAAACTCCTCATTAATTCCTTTAGAAATGACTATAGGTAGTCTTATATGCTCCTTTTTATGGTTGACCTATGGTTTTACATTAAAAGATGCCTTTTTAATTATACCTAATTCGTGTGGTTTTTTATTAAGCTTAATACAAGTAATTTTAATTGTATTATATTCTAACAAGGAGCCATTAAATTATATAGATAACAATTTTAATTATAATGAAGGAAGCAATAAATTTGTTCCTGATAATGCATTTTTTAATGAATACAATTTAGAAGATGAACACAAAATAAATGAAATTTCAACAAATAATCGTGAATCATTTTTTGATTTTTCTTATGATGAAACTTCTCCACTGACTGGAAATTATAATGTAAATTATAACGAAAAAGATATTAAAACAGAAAATTATCTTAATCATTCAGAAACTGGGGAACTAAGTACAGCATTAAATTTTTAAAATAAAAACATTTATAGTATTAATTTTCTAATAGTTACATTATAAAAGTTTCTTATTATCTTTCTTATATATATTACAATTTTTTTTTTTTTTAAGCTATTTTTTGTATTGTTATTTCTACTTATTTTATATAACTACTATATTTAGCTTTATAATTTGTTTATATTTGAACATTTTTTTTTTCTTTACTGTCATAATTCTTATATCTGTAGCATTTTGTAATTACATTGTCGTTATAACATTTATAAATAATATTTTTTGTTGTGCACATTTTATATATATATTAGTTTATTATATTTTACACTTTTTTTTTTTCTTTTTTTTTTTTTTGTTTAAAAAATTATAATTTCAAAATAGTTAAAAAAAATTACCTTTTTTTTAATATTTTTTTTATATTATTTTTATAATTAATAAAAAAAAATTTACAATTATCTATTACAACATCATCATAGATTTATACTTCCGAAGAATTTATTTTTTTGTAATTCTTATAACTTTTTTAATACTACTCTTTTAAATGTAAAAAATTTTGATAAAAATTAAACATTTCTATTATTTAAGGATAATTAATAAATAATATTTGTAGAATAGAATTATAAAAATTTCATTAAAGAAAAAAGGCGAAACACAGATATAATGCATGGACTAAATTAAAGATTAAAAAAAAAAGAAAAAATTAAAATTAGAAAAGAATTATAATAGAAATTATTTTTATTGTTTTAATTTATATTATAAAACTTATTTCATTTTATAAAAATATTTATTTGTATCTAAAAATTAATTTTTTTTTTTTAAAAAAAATTAGTTGTGCAACTAACTATTGTAATGTGTAGATTAATGCAAAACTAAAGATGTTTCAAGAAAAAAAAAAAAAAAAAGATATATATATATATATTTGTAATATTTTAATCATATATGTTTTTATACATATATACATTAAATGCTAAATTTTTTTACTATTTTATATTTCTTTTATTTTATGGGGCATCATCTTAAAATATGATTAAATTAGCAAAAGAAGAACGGAATCCTAATTCGGTAACATAAATAGAGAAAATTATAGTGACATATTAAAAAAATAAAAAAGAGAAAAAATTCTTTCTGTACTTAAATATATATATATATATATATATATATATATATATATATATATATATATATATATATATATATATATATATATATAATATTCTATTTTCTTTCCTTAGAATGATAAAGATGAAAATAGTGATATTTTAATTAGCAAAAGTAAAAAAAAAATTTGAAATGTTTCTATATATTAATATTTTAAATGCAGAATTTTTTTTTTTTCTTATTTATATCTTATTTCATTATGTCTTTTATTATATTACTATTGCATTTATTATTTTTATTTTTTCACAAATTTTTTAGAAAAAATTGAAGACTTAAAAAAAAGTATAGAAAATTTATTATATGATGAAAGTTCACAATCTGACTTGAATAACATAAAAAATTCATTGAAGGAATTAGAATTGTATTCAAAAAATAATAATGTAATTTGCTTTTTTAGTGTTTTCTTTTTTTTTATCTTTTTTAAATAAATATTTTTTTATAATTTTTTTTTTAATAGGATTTAAATAGTGTATATAAGAAAAATGGAATGATAAATAATACATATAATAATAAGACAGTATAATGATAAAATATATTTCATTCGCTTAAATTTTATTATATATATTTTTCTTTTTTTTTTTTTATTTATCATTTCACTGAGTTAATTTTATTAATTTATATATATATATATATATTGTATTTATTATTTTATATATATTTAAATGAATATATCTTTTCAATTTGTTTCATAGTTTGAGCAATTAAAAGATGAGTTAATAAAGCAAAAAAATTTGAATGCTTGCTTATCAGTAAAACTTAAAAGTATTCACATTAAATTGAATAATCTTTATCTAAAAAAAAGTGAACTTGAAAAAAATATTAATAATAGAATAAAAGAAATAGAAGAACAATTTCAGATTTTCAACAAAGTAAATAATAAACTACCAGATCAAGTAATACTGTAACAAACATGTTTGCATATAAATTGAGCCATTTCTATTCTTTTATTTTTATTTTTTTATTTCTTTATGAATTTTGTTATATTTTTACTTTCTTAGGAAATATTAAAAAACCAAACAAAAGATGAGAATGCAAATTTAGAAAATAATGGAGAAATATTATCATTAGATAGGGCTTGTGATGTTCTAAACCCTAATAGTGTAGATAGTAAAAATGGTATTAACAAAATTATAAATTTGAAAAATGAAGAAATTGAAAACTTCAAAATTTTGTTAAATGAATATGAAAAAAATTTAGAAATGTATAAAGAGAGAAAGATGAAAATTGATTTTGAATTAAAATCTTGCAAACAAAAATTAAATGAAGAAATAGAAAAAAATAATGATTATATGAATAAAATAAAATCTTATGAAATGCATATAAATATTTTTAAAAGTGAGAATATTAAAATTGTAGAAGAATTAAATTATTTAAAAACAGATTTAGAAAAATCTAAAAGTGAATATGATAAAATTCAGTTAAAAAATAAATTATTGAATGATGAAAAAAATAGTTTAACTGAAATAAACGATGATTTAAAAAAAGAAATAAAAAATATGAAATCATTTTTAAATGATTCAAAAAATAAAGAAAATATTTTTAGTAGTTTTATAGAAAAAATTAGTAATATTATATTGTATTTAAAAAATAATGATGAATATAATTTCCTTAATGATAATTTTAGCAATTTAGATTTTGATAGTGAACAAATCTATATGCAAACAGAATTATACATAGATATCATTTCTTCTTCAATAAAACGATTAATCAATATAAAAAAAGGATTTCAAGTAATTCAATAAGATAAATTTACTTATATTCTAATTTTAATTTTTAATTTTTAATTTTATGATATGTATATAATCTTTGAATATTATTATTTATTTTACATTCATATTGTAATATTTTACATTAATATCATGTTATAGTTCTATTTAGTTACTGTATTTTTCCTTTTTTCTTTTTTTTATTTTAGGAAAAAAATGACGAATTAGAAACACTTAAAAATGAATTGAGTTTATTACAAAATGAATTTTCAAAAAAAAGCAAAAATTATGAGGAAATGAAATTGAAAATGGATCATTTAAAATTTCTTCAGCAAAATAATTTAAAGATAAATAATGAAAAAGAAAATTATGAGAAAATTATAAATGAACTGAAGGAAAAATTAGATAGAGAGGAGAAAGAAAAATTAGAATTAAAAGAAAAAGGCAATTACAATTTATATAAAATTAAAGATTTTCAAAAAAAGGAAATAAATCTACTCAGTGAAATTAATAAATTAAAAAATTTTTTAGATAAAAAAAAGATGGATTTTGAAAAAACTAACCAAATAAATTCTATAAAATTTGAAGACATGAAAAATAAAAATGATGAGTTAATAAAAAAATTAAGCGAAATAAATAATGAAAAAGAAAATTGTGAGAAGATTATAAGTAAATTAAGAGAACAATTAGATAGAGAAGAGAAAGAAAAATTAGAATTAAAAGAAAAAGACAATTACAATTTATATAAAATTAAAGATTTTCAAAAAAAGGAAATAAATCTACTTAGTGAAATTAATAAATTGAAAGGTTTTTTAGAAGAAAATAAAAAAATTAAGGAAAAAGAAAATGAGATAAGTAATAAGAAACTAGAAGGTATGAAGAATAAGAATAAAGAATTAATAAAAAGTTTAAGTGAAATAAGTAATGAATTAAAAAAGTGTGTTAACCAAGTTAATATATTAAGTGAAAATATGAGAATAGTAGAAAACGAAAAAGAAAAAGTTAAAAATGAATTAAACACTTTAAAATCAAAAAATGATATGTTAAAAAATGAATTAGAAAAAATAGAAAAGAAAAATAAATTATTTAAACTAAAAGCTCATACATCAAATAGCAACATTTCCAATCTAAATAATAAATTAAATAATGTAAATAGTAAATATGGTAAAATTGTAGAGCATTTTAGTAATTCGAAAAAACAATATAAGGAAGAATTAAAAAAAAAAGATGATGAAATAGTCTTACTAAAAAAAAATTTGAATTATTTAAAAAAGGAATTACAATCAAAAAATGAAGAAATACAAAAAAATTTAGAAAAAATAAAAGATATTGAATTAAAACTAACTTTATATACAGAAAAAAATGAAAAACTAAATGAAGAAATTAAAAGGCGTAACTCTTTTATAAAAAATAAAGATAAAAAAATACACTTTTTAACTAATGTAGAAAATGATTTGTTAAAAAAAGATGAAATTAATAATAGGATATTGTTAGAAAAAAAAAATACTATAAAAAATAATGTATTAGAATTACAATTTTTAAAAGAAGAAAATATCAAATTAAATGATCTAATTAAAAAATTAAAAAGTCAATTAATAAAAGGGGAGCTAGATAGTAGAACAGTTAACAAAGAAATAGAAATTTACAAAAATGAAAAAAATCAGATATTGCTAAATTTAGAAAAGAAATTATCAGAAAAAGAAGAGTACATTAAAAGTATGAAGGATGAATTAATAAATATACAAAACAAATTGGATGAAAAATTAGATACTAAATATGAACTAAAAGTATTAAATGATAAAGTAGGAGAATTAACAAAAATTAAAAGTAATTATGAAATGAAAATTTCTGATTTAAATAATGAATTAGATAAAATTAGTAAAAGATTAAAAGATGAAGAATTTTTAAAGGAAGAAGAAAAAAGAAAATATATAGATATAACATATGCCTTAAAGGAATGTGAACTGAAAATTAAGGAAAAGGAAAATATAATAGAATCATTAAAGAGAAATGAAAGAAATTTAGAAGAATCAAAATTAGGAGAAAAGTTTGAAAATGAAAAAAGATTAAGAAATAAGTTTGAAGATGAAAAAAAAATCATAATAGAAGAATTTAATAAAAAAATTGAACTAGAAAAAGAAAAATACGAAGAAAAAATAAACTTGACAAATGAAAAATATAGAAATATGATTGAAGAAATACAAGAAGAAAATAAAAAAGAAATAAAAAAAATGCAAAATATTTGTGATATTAATATGCAATCTCAATTATTAATAAAAGAAAATGAAAAACATTTGCAAAATAAAATTGATGAATATAGTAGATTATTAAAAGAAAAGGATGAAGAAATTAAAACTATTATTCAGGAATTTGACGAAAAGATGCAGAATCAAAATAAAGAAATGGAAAACTTAATAAATGAATGTGAAGATAAATTAAAAAAAGCCAAAATAAATAAAAGATTAAATAGTAATAACAGTAACATATTTATTAATGAAGACATAAAAGAAAAAGAAAAAAAAATAGAGAATTTATTAAATGAACTGTCATTAAGTAAACAGGATATAGATAAATCAACAGAAAAAAATCATCTCTTAGAAGAGACCAACTTAAAATTATCAAATGATATTAATAACTTAATAGAAGAAAATAAAAAATTAAAAAAACAATTAGAAGATGCTACTTCAAGTATCCAGAAAATTGAGTTAAATGAGGATTTACCAAATGAAAATTCTCAAAAAAAAGAACTGTACATACTAAAAAGAGAAAACGAGGAAAAAAAAACAGATAATGAAATGACTATAAACGCTGAAGGAAATAATAAAATAAAAGGAAATAAAGAAAAGAAGAAAAAAAAGAAGAAACATCAGAATAATGGTAATGATGAAGATAATGAAACACTAAAATTGTCATTAGATATATTAAAAGAAGAATATAATTTACAAATCGAAGTATTAAATAATACAAAAAAGAATCATTTGGAATATTTAATATCCTTAAAAAATAAATTAGATGAAATTATAAATAGATTAAAAGCAAAGGATGATACATTACTAAATGACACTTTTAGTAAAATTAATTTAGCTTTCACTTCATGGAATATATTTAATGAAGAAAATCAAACTATAGAAAAGGAAGAATCTTGTAATAATCAAGAATATGAAACATTAAAAAATGAAATTACAGAAAAAATTGAATTAATTCAAAAATTAATTGGATAGTTTTGTTTTGATGCATATATATTTATATTTATTTATTTATTTTTTTTTTTTTAACTTTAATTTTTAATTTTTTTGAAGTTCAAATATTTTTGATTTATGTTTAATAATTTGTTTATATACATTTTATTTTTAACACACTAAATCCCACTTAATCAGTTCCCATTATTGTTATATCATATTATATTTTTTCATTTTTAATACACTATTTATCTTTCTTTTAAATTCTCATATTTTTTGTTAAATTAATTGTCTATTGTTTATTGTTTATTGTTTTTTTTGTTTTTTTTCTAATGAACATATATTCTAATTTACATATATATATTTTTAATAATTTTTTCATATAGACTTTTAACAATTTATTAATCATTATTTTTTTTATCTTAAATCTATCATTTTTTTTTTGTTTTTTGGTTATCCTATATAAATTTGTTCCTTTTTTTTCTTTAAAAAAACTGAAATTTAAATATAGTGAAATATTAATAAATATTGTTCTAAAAAGTATATATTTATAATTATATAAAAAAAATTAGAATGAAAATAATTCATGAAAAACAAAACAAAGAACAAAATGTAACAAAAAAAAAAAACAAAATAAATATAATATAAAAAATAAAGTAAAAGTGTTATAATTTATGAGAATTTTTTAATTGATAAAAAATAATAAAAAAAAATTATTTATAAACATTAATATTATATTTACTTATTTAAAAAAAAATTTATTTTTTTTATCATTGATACTCTATGTGAATATATATAGATAGAATTATTCTATATAAATTCTGAAAATAATGGAATAGTATAATAATAAAAATTATTAATCAGATATTTTTTATATATATCTTTTAAATAATTTTTATGATTCTCTTTCTTATTTTTACTATAATAATAAATATCTTCGTAGATGGATTTTAGTTCTAAATTGTATGAAGCACATAGTCGTAGGTTATGAGAAAGAAACATATAGAGACATTTCAAAAGGAAATCTAATAAAAATACAGCACTAATAAAGTAATATATATACTTTATGTAATTATGTAGTGTATTATTTGAGTTATAATGGACATAAAGAAATAATAATAAGGAAAATCTGGTAAAAAAAGTTATAATTATAAGTAAGAAATGATTATTTCTTAAATTATAATTTAATCGTAAATTTTTTATAAAATTATTTCCTATAATTAAGGTAGATAAAGAGCATAAACCATGCATATTTTTTGTATTTATATATATTAAAAGTGATGCAATTGAAATAAACCCTTTTTCGTCTCCTTTAAATCCATTTTTTGAATATAGCTCTTTATTAAATAAATTGAATTCATCATTTAAATAATTTGAATTTTGTGATATATTATTATTGTATTCTCTAATATTTAAAAAATTTGGTAATTTACTTTTATTTTTTGCACTATTAAAAGGTCTAATTATATATCCTATAAACTGTCTTCCAGATAAGGAACATAAAAAAATGTAAATATTTCTTATTATTTTAAATGAAGGTATTACTGCAAAGATTAAAAAAAAATAAGGAGTATATTTATTTGTTTGATTTAAATTTCTTAGAAATATTTCGAAAACATCATTATATACGAGTAGCAATAAAAATAAAAAATCTGAAAAGCATTTAATAAAGATAAAGAAAGTCAGAAAGAGAACTTCAATAAATGAAGCTAAAAAAATAAAAGAAAAAAATGAAATAATAGAATTCCCTAATATAATAGAAAGAGAAACAATAAAAATAATATTATGATGTTCAATTAGTTGGGAGTACCTTTTAGATTCAGTTAATATATATTTCAAATCATTTATTCCCATTTTTTTATAAAAAATATAAAAAACAATAGACATAGCTATTTTTCCTAGGCAATATATTATATAAGGTATCATTAAACGTAATTGATTTAAATAAGAAATTTTGAGAGTATCATCTAAATAGGATCGATATCTTTCGTTATTAGAAACATTAGTATACATTAACTTTTTCATTATAATTTTTTTACTTATTTTATCTTTATTTATTTTTCTATAATTTAATATTTGATTCTCAATTTGAGAATCAAAATATATACTTGCACTTGTTGGAATTTTGTGGCATTGATCACTTTCTATGATATTATCGTTTTTATGATTAATATTTAAGCAAGTATTTTTTTTAGTATAATTAATAGTTGTATCATTTTTTAGTGAATTTATAGATTTTATATCAAAAGAATTATTTAAGATATCATTAAAATCTAACAAAGATTTTTTATGAATTAATGATATATCCATTAGATTAGATTTATTGGCACTTTTTATATGATAAGGACTATAATTATCTTCGTCTGATTTTACTGCTTTATCCTTATTCGTATAATTAGAATAGTCAATTTTTTTTCTTAATTTTTCAAATATTAAATTACAATATTTTATTTTAATACACTTTATAGGAATAAAGCAAATATTTTTAATTAAGAGAGGTTGAAAATGAATACTAGAAAAAAAAAATGTTAAAAAATAGAATCTTAATATCATAAAAGGTATATCAATTAAAATGATACCTATTACAGCTGCATGCTTTTTACAAAAATAAATATCCCCTAAATCTAAATTTTTATTGTTCTTTTCTCTAACTATTGAAATAATAGGAAATGAATAGGCATTTAAATATAGGGAAAAGGATATTAGGACTCCTCCACATATTTTAATCCAAAAATTTGTATTCTTAATAATATAAGACAATTTTAAAAGAGTAAATAATAACTCAAATATATCAAATAAATCAATAACTACATGCAAAATTAAATCGTTATGAAAAATTTTTTCATTGGATATAGGAATTTCATTTGGATACAGCTGTTTATAGGACTTAATTGATAATGCTGTATATATAAGAGTACTTAAACTTAATAATAAAAATATTACTGATTTGTTATAATAATCCTTATTCATATCTTCTAAAACTACTTCATCTTTAAATGCAAAAAAATACACAAATATTACTTTAATTGATATAGAATACACATAAAGTAACCAACAAGTTCCTCCTTTCACAGCACCAAAACTTTGTGAATAATTGAAACAAAAATGAATAAAGATATATATATCAAATATACTTATTAACAATATAAGTTTATTATAGTCAAATAATATGTAATATAATCCTAATTGCTGTATTATAAAGGTAGCCAAATTGAAAAAAAAAGATATCCTCCAGCTATTTAATATTTTATAAATCATTTTAAAAAAAAAAAGAAAAAAAAATCTGTTCTTTGACAGTGTAAATAATTAAAATTAACAAAAGCAAGAAATGAAAAATAAAAAAACAAAAAAAAAAAAATAAAAAAAAAAAAAAAAAAAAAAAAAAAAAAAAAAAAAAAAAAAAAAAAAAAAAAAAAAAAAAAAAAAAAAAAATAAACAAAAGAATAATAAAAAAAAAAGAGTAAAATAATATAAAATAACATAAGCAAGATATTTCTAATTTTGGAGAAAAAAATAAAAATAATATGAATATCAAGAACAAGTACAGAACGACCTTTTTAGCAAGTAATATACACATAAAGAAAAAAAAAAAAAAGCATTTAGAAATGCAAAAATTTTATAAACAAAAAATAAAAATTATACAAAATTTTATATATAATATATATAATAAAATAAAGAATTATAAATTTTATTCCATTAAATTAGTATTTTAATTATATAATTGGTGTAATAAATTTATCTAATATTCTAAGGAAATACTAATATATATAATTAATAGTATAAAAACCATTGTTATATTATGTAAAATACAAACTTATAAAAGAAAAAAAAAAAAATTTACTAATTATATTTAGTATTATCTTTTAATTTTATTTAATTATCCTTTAAATTTCACTAAAAAAAATTAATAAAAGACAGAAATTTAAAGAGAAAGATAAGAGTAATCAGAATGGAAGAAATTCAAAAAAAAATTATCATTTATTAATTTTTTTTTTTTAAATAAGTATTCAATGAAAATTTTACTTATTATTATTTTTTTTTAAATATATGTATTTTCTTTTGTAATCTATCTAAACTATACTTTCGTATTAATTCTTTTTTTTTTTTTTTGCAATAACGTCTTTTTATGTGTGCACTCAAAAAAATTATTTTTTTTTTTCTCCTTAAAAAAAAAAATTGGAAATTTTAGAAGAATGTAAGGAATTTTAAAAATTAAATATTTTAAAAATATATAGATTCATATATTAGAATAAATTATACTATATTAAAAGGAATTCCATTATAATTCATCAAAAAAAAAAAAAAATTCTACAGTAATATATTTTAAAATATATTAGATTCAATGTAATCAATTTTTTTTTCGTTTGTATAAATAAATTAAAGAATTAATGATTCATAATATAAATATAGAAAATGATAAATTATAAATGATACTTCAATCAAAATTATTTATGAAATGATAATTTTTTGAAATAAAAAAGTTTTACATATTAAAATAGCAAATGAAGATGTATATATCTTTTTGTCAAATTAAATGAGAATATATCTTTGCTAACATTTTGTATTCATTAATAGGTTGAAATATTTCCAAAAATTAAATGAATATGTAAACAAAATGAAAGAAGAATTGAATAATAGTAATTTAGAAAATAAAGATGAAATTATAAAGTTAAAAAGAGAAAAATTGAAACCAATTCAAGTTAGAAGAAGTATAAAAGACATTTTAATTGATAAAAACCCTTGTGATTATATTTATAATTATACTGGGAAAAATATAAGTGTATTTGAAGAAGAATTATTAAAAAATAATAATAATATAAAAGAAGCTTTTGGAGAAATTAAAAATAATAAAAATAATTTAGAAGGAGAAGTAATAAATTCTATATCAATAGATGATCATGAAAAAAGATTGCTGGAAGAATTAAATGAATTGCTAAATAAAAAAGATTTGAGCAGTGAAATTAAAAATAATATAAAATCTCTTTTTATTGAAGTTCAGGAATTCTATTTAGAAATAAAAAATGACTTAAAGACTAATTATCCATCGACTAAAGATCTATTAAAATTATATTCAACAAATGATTGTAGTGATAAAAATAAAAATATAATATGGAGAAGCTTTTGTTTTTATAAATTATTAAGTGATCAATTAAATGATTTGCATATATCTACTATTTCTTCTTATAGATTACAATGTTTAAGAACAATTTACAAATGGTATAATAAAAATAAAAGAATTTTATTTAATTATCAAAGCAATAAAAAAAAGATTAATTTTCTTGATGAAAAGATTATCACAAATAATACTTTAAATGAAAATTCTGATGATATATGTTATTCAATTAAGGAAGAAAAGACAACATTACAAAGAAATAGTAATGATTTAATAGGAAACCACGAAAATAACAAAGAAAAAAAAGAAGATATTAAAGAAAATAAAATCATTAACCAAGAAGAGGATATAAAAAATAATGAAGAAAATGATAACAAAATAAAAGAAAGCGATAGTATAATCACAAATGAGTATAAAAGAGAATTATCAGAAGATTTTGGTAAATCGTTGAAAGAGCATATACATGTAATAAATGAGAAAAATGAAGAAAATAAAGATATAGAATTACATAAAAAAAATGAAGTTACAGATAATGAATCAAATGAAATTTTACATAATTATTTATTTCCAAATTATACTTTAATTAACACAGTAGAACAAGAACAAAAAGAAGAGAATAACTTAAAAAATAATATGAATATTGAAAAAAATGAAGAAAAAAGAGAAGAAAATAATGAACATAACAAAAAAGAAGAAAAAGAAAATGAATATGAAAAAGGTGAATACACAAATTTAGAAAAGTTAAAAAGTGATAAATATGACTTTAATTCAACACTTTTAGAAGATGGAAAAGACGATTTTTTTCATATACCAATAGATACAAAAAAAATTAAAGAACTAGAAGAAGAAATTAAAAAACAAAAATTATTAATTAAAAAAAAAGAAATAGAAATTATTAATTCTCCAATAGGAATAAAATTTAAAGATATTTTTGGAAACTTTCAAGATATTGATATTAATAACTAAAATAGCCAAAAAAAATTAATAAAAATATTTATATTTAAAATATATTACATTATTAAAGTATTTTTTTAAAATAATTATAGTAAAATAAAAAAAAACTTCTAAAATGTTTTATTTTTATTTCTTGTATATATAAATTTTTGATATATTTTTTTTTTCATGTGTTTTTATAGAAAATGTTTTAAAAAAAAAATTATAAATATTATGTGTATTTTTTTTTAATTTATGAAATATTTAATAAAAATAAAATCTGAAATTAAAAGAGAAAATTTCAGTAGAAAATTTTAAAATATATATATTTATACCATGTCTTTAAAATTCTTTCAAAAGAATAATCAAAAAAAATTTAGGCAGTTATCGAAAAGAATTAAATGATCATAGGAAAATTGTTTATACTTCTTTTTATTATTCAAGGAATAATTAAAGTCATCTTCTTCATCTTAAATGAAAAAAAAAAAAAAAAAAATATATTTTTTTTTAGATAATTATTTCATTTATTTATATTTTTATTTTATATCATTTTCATTATATATTATTTATATTTTATTATGTTTTATTTTTTTTTTCTTTCTATACCTTCTTGTAATTCTGCAAAGATAGCTTTAGTGAAAATATAATTAATCACAACATTTCTATTTATCTTTGATAAAATTAAATAGAGAATAGATAAAGACAAATTAATGAAGAAAATTTTAAAAACAAAAGAATAGTTTATATTATTATCATGAAATATTAAAAAAAAGCATGAGAAATATAAAATCAATTTAGTAGCTATCTCTTTAATATGACAAAAAAATAAAAAATTATCTAATCTCGTATTTTTTATAAAATTATTTCCTATAATAACTTTATTTAATATTAATGGTCCTTTCATATATTTAATTAGTTTAACAATTAATGATGATATAACAGATATAGATACGAGCATTTCTTCATTTCCATTATTTACACTTTTTCTATTTTTTTTTTTTATATTTATACTATATTTATATGTAGTGTATTTTCTTCCAAGTAACATATATATAAATATATATGCATCGCCTAAAAATAAATATACCTTAAATAGATAAAAAAATAAAAAAATAAAAGATGTGTATTTTACTATAAATGATTTATTTACTATAATTTTTCTAATTTTTTTTTTTTTTTTCTTTTCCTTAATGTTACTAAATAAGCGAAAACAAGAAGCGTCATAATAATATTTTTGCTTTTGTTAAAATAACTGAAAATATCATAAGTGGGTTTATATTGAGAAAAAATAATTAAAGTAAATAAATAGGATAACAAATTAAAAAAATAAAATATAGACATAAAAATAGCATCAAAAAATGAACATAATATTAAATAAATAAGAAAAACAGAAATACAATATGAGGAAATAATAATTAAATTAATTTTTAGTATTAAACAAGATCTAACAATACTCAATTTATAAAGAAATGTAAGTTCATATAGATATTTTCTAAATTCATCATCGAAATTAAAAGTATATGTTATTACAAGGATAGTAATTTTCACAGCTATTATTAAAAAAAAGAAAAGAAATATGATAAAGCATTTAGTGGAATATTTTTCAATATTTTCAACATAGCAGGGCATATATCTTTTAAAATTTATTCCATTATATCTTAAATATAACAAATAAAAATAACCTTTTATTTTATCATAATTTAATTCAGTAATTCTATTGTAATGCTTTTTGTTTATTTCATTTAGAATTATTGTATCAATGGATGAATAGCTTTTAGTAAAGGAATTTATGTTATAGGAACTTTTGTTTAAATAATAATTACTGTTACTTGGAAAAAAAAAATCTATATTTTCATTTTTGTAATTATGCATATCTTCTATTTCTTCTTTTTTTTTTTTTTTCCTCTTTCTAGAGTGGTGATATTTGGATTTTCTAAATATTCTTGATCCATGAATAATAATAAAGCACATATTTTTAATTAAAAAAAAAATAGAAGCTGAAAAAAAAAAATAAAAAAAAAAAAGATTGAAATATAATTATATATACCAAAACATACATATAAATAAAAAATAAATAATTTCTATTTTAATATAAATAATATTTACTTATTTTTTTATTTTTTTCTTACATGTATTGCTAGAAAAAACAAAGTAGATAAATAATCTAGATAAAAGAAAGGAAATATCAGTTAATATAAAACTATATATACTTATATATTTTAGACAAGACATAGCATCCCCTGCTATTTTTGAATGAAATTTTGATTTAACCTCAAAATGGAAATTACATTTATTGTTATCTATTTTTTTATTATAATAAATGTCTCTTTGATTTATGTAATGCCCTATATTATAACATTTGCTAGAGGTATCTCCTAGAAATAACATATTAAAATGATTCTTCTCATTATTTTGCTTCGTTTTTTTATTAAGAAAATGAGATATAGTTATATTGTTACTACTATTTTTTAATTTCTGATTTTTATCTTGATTTCCTCTTTTTGTTTTTTTTTCATATGAATAGTTAGGTAGAGAATAAGCATGTACTGATATATTTAAAGAAATTAAAACTCCGAATATAATGAAAATAACTTCATTTTCATTTAATGTAAAATTATAAAAATCTATTATTACATTTTCATTTATAGAAGAATCCAATAATAATTTCTTTTCTTTAAACAAAGAAATTTCTTCTTTTAATCTAAAATAATGCAACAAAAAAAAAAAATACGAAGAAAAAAAAAATTCTGAAATATCTATTAAATCTATTGATACATGAGTAATAATGATAAAAAATAAAATATTTTCAGTATTAATAGTATGAATATTTAATAAATTAGAATGTTTAATATAGCATAGAAGTAAATAAACTACTATTGTAATTAATATAGCTATTGTAACTATTACAATTTTCTGTGAGAATTTATTGTAATAATCAGAAGAATTATATTCTGGTTTATTATCACTTATGTATTTAGGAAATGATATAAAAAATATTACTGTTATTTTCGTTACAATGCTATATATATATATAATATACATTTGCATATTATTAACAGATCTCATAAGAAAATAAACTAACACAATAATTAAAATTATGTCTATTATTAATAAAAGTATTTTGTTAATCATAATGTTATATGAAAATAATATTTGTTGAATTATTATAACTATAATTAACAAAAACTTTGAAAAAGAAATTACATACTTCATTTTTATAGAAAAAAAATAAAAAAATATTTTTTAATTTATTTTCTTTTTATATTTACAAATTATTATTATATAAATTAGGCAAAACGATTAAAACAATAATTAGGTATTTCATTTAAATAAGTAAAGAAAAAAAATTTTTTAATAAAAATTTTATTTCTTTTATATTTTCGTTAATATATTATATTTCATTATTACAACATTTATAAAAGTTTAAACAAGTGCTAATAATGAATTTATATGATATTAAAAAAAAGAATATTTGTCTATATTTATATATATATAATATATAATTTATAAAGATTGTGTAATTATAGCATTAACAATTTTTTTTCTTTGTTTTAGTATCTATATGGCATTTTCAATTAAACATAAAATTATGAATTAATTTTTTTTTTTATCTCTTTTCTTCTGTTCTGTCATATGAAGTATATTTATAATCAAGAAATTGTATAGCAAAAATTTTATGTTAGAAAAAAAAATGTTTTTGTTTAAAAGGAATATGTAGTTGTACTTTTTTTTTTTTTTTTTACCTTTCAAAAAAATACATTTTTTTTCATTTATTATATTTGTCTAATTTTTTTTCTTTTTTTTTATATCAATTCACATTACGTACATATATTTACATATTTAAATATTTGTTTGTATATATATAGACCTGTTATTTTGTTATTTTTATGTTCATTTATTTTATCATTAATGTAAAAGTCAATATTGCTATTATTTTCATTTGTGCTTTTTCTTTTTTATTTTAATTTTCAAGTATATATATATATATTATATTTTAAAAAAGGAAAATTAATGCAACGTTTTATTTGAATAATAACCTTTGCTATGAAATATAATTTTAAAAATATTATTTGTATATTACTAAAAAATTAATATATATTTATTTCTTTTTTTTACAAATAGTAATGAATCTACTTGAAAAAATAAAAAACTTGAGAGACAAAAAAATGATTAAATTATTTTAAATAATATAAAGAATAATAAGAAAAAGCAAAAGAAAAATGGAAATTAGAAAAATATTAAGTTATGAACAAAAAGAGGAATAAAATCTGCATATATAAAAATTTTAGTACATCTTTTTTTATTAGATTAAATTAAGTATATTTATTATCTTTTATTTTTTTTAATAATCGTAATAGTACAGAAATTTTTTTTTTCTTTATAATTTATAATCATATTGATATTAATAAAACAACCTTTTTTAATTTATATTTTTTATTTTTAATTTTTATTAGTAATTCATTTTATTTTTAATCATTTTTCTTATTCTATTTTCATTTTCACTTTTGATAAATAAAAAATCTATAAAATATCTAAATCTATATGAAAACTTTTAAATACATAAAAAAAAAAAATTACAGTATAATAAAAATTTTTGTTAAAATAAAAAAATAAAATTTATGTAGTATTTTTAACTGTAGATTAAAATAATTATATTTTAAAAAAAAAAAAAATATATAAAATTAATATTATTAACAAAACTGTATGCTTATAAAAAACAGAATTTACGAAAATATTAATAGAAAATATGATATTTTAATAGTAAATCTATTGTGATAAAACAAAAAAGTTTTTAGAATCATTTTTTTTTTCTTTTTCATAAGAGAGAACAAAAAAAAAAAAAAAATGAAAACATTTATATAGGAACAAATATATATACACTTTTTACAAATATATTATACTTTATTAAAAGAAAAAAAAATTATCATTCAAGGAAGGTTTTTCAATAAAAGTATAATTTTCCTTTGTTTTTTTGGAATAGTATTTTAGAAAAAAAAAAAAAAGTTTGTATAGATTAAAAATAAATGTGTATATAACATTATTTAATACTTATGTTCTATATATATATATATATATATGCGTTTATAATTTTTTTTTAAATATATTTTTTTTTTTATATTTATTAAAATTTGTTTTTCTTTTAAATGTAACTTTATTTAAAAAAGGTATTTTTTTTTTTTAAAAAATTTTAGTAGAAAGTTTAAAAAAAAATATAAAAGATAAATTTTTTTTTTAATTAATACTTATTATTTCCTTATTTTTTAATTAAAACTTTTATAAGATATATATATATATATATGTATGTATGTGCATAAAAAATAAATTTTTATAATTTTTAATTTTAAAATTTTCTATTATAAAAAGTTGAAGTGTAAGATAAAAAAGTTTAAGTTTTATTTTTTTTTTTTTTTTAAATAATATCCAATATAAAAAAATACAAGTATAAAAATATAGGATAAAAAAGATAAATATTTAAAAATTATATGTTTCAAAAACTATTTTTTTTTTTTTTTTTGTTTTTTTAAAGATTATATATTTTAAATAAAGTATCCTTTTTTTTTTGTAAAAATGTTTCAATTGAATAAGCAACTAAGAAGAAACTTGAGTAATATTTTGAAAAAGAAAGAATTATGGAATAGCTGTTTTTTAAAATACTCAACAAAAATAAGTCCCATAGAAATATCCAAAATTTTAGAAAAAAAGTTTGAAAATTTTGATTTTAAAACTTCTTCAAATGAAGTTGGATATGTTTTGAGTGTAGGAGATGGTATATGCAGAGCTTTTGGATTAAATAATGTAAAATCTTCTGAATTAGTAGAAATACATAATGAAGAAGATAAAGGAAATATAACATATGGAATGGCAACTAATTTAGAATATGATAATGTAGGTATTGTTATATTTGGTAATGATAGAAATATAAAAGAAGGAGATGTAATAAAAAGAACGAATAGAATTATTGATGTAAATGTTGGTTATGAATTATTAGGAAGAGTCGTAGATGCTTTAGGTAATGAAATAGATGGAGAAAAAAAAATTGTAACAAAGGAAAGAAGAAAAATAGAGATAAAGGCACCTGGTATTATAGCAAGAAAAAGTGTAAATGAATCTATTATTACTGGAATTAAGTGTATTGATAGTTTAGTTCCAATAGGAAGAGGGCAAAGAGAATTAATAATAGGAGATAGACAAACGGGGAAAACAGCTATAGCCATAGATGCAATTATACACCAGAAAAATATAAATGATCAAGTAAGTGATAATGAAAAAGTATATTGTGTATATGTAGCTATAGGACAAAAAAAAAGTAATATAGCTAAATTGGTAAATCTTTTAAAAAAATATGATGCACTAAAATATACAATAATAGTTAATTCAAGTGCGTCAGATGCATCACCTCTTCAATTTTTAGCACCTTACACGGGTTGTGCAATGGCTGAATTTTTTAGAGATAATGGAAAACATGCTTTAATAATTTTTGATGATTTAAGTAAACAAGCAGTTGCATATAGGCAATTATCTTTACTTTTAAGGAGACCCCCAGGTAGAGAAGCTTATCCAGGAGATATATTTTATATACATTCAAAATTACTTGAAAGATCATCAAAATTAAATGATAACTTAAAGGGTGGCAGTTTGACTGCTCTACCAATTATAGAAACTTTAAATAATGATGTATCCGCTTATATCCCTACTAATGTCATTTCAATTACTGATGGACAAATCTTTTTAGAAAGTGAATTATTTTATAAAGGAATTATACCGGCTATCAATGTTGGATTAAGTGTTTCAAGAATTGGAAGTAGTGCTCAATATAAGTGCATGAAAAAATTGGCTTCTTCTATGAAATTAGAATTAGCTCAATTTAGAGAAATTGTTGCCTTTTCACAATTTGGTTCAGATTTAGATGCATCAACTAAAAAGTTAATAGAAAAAGGAAAAATACTTACTGAGATTTTAAAACAAAAACAATATTCACCAGTTAGTATAAGTTACCAAATATGCTTAATTTATGCAGCAACAAAAGATTATTTAGCTAATTTGCCTATTGATAAAGTTCAGGATTTTGAAAAACAATATTTTGCTTACCTAGATAATAACTATGGAGATGTTTTAAAAAAAATTCAAGGGAATTGTGATTTATCGGAAGTAGAGGATCAAATAAAAGAAAGTATTCAGAAATTTTTAGAAATATACAAGAATGAGTAAAGAACGTAAGAAAGAAAATATAAATAAAAAAATATGTTACACATTGATAGAAGAGGGTATAGAAAATTATTTATAAAAATTAAGAAAACCTTATAGGTAAATAATTTTAAACAAAATGAAATAAAAAAAAAAAAAAAAATTTCATTTAATAATCTTTTTTTATATGTATTTAATATTTCTTAACGTAAATGTAAAAGAAGATTCTTATATATTTATGCATATATGTAATAACAATTGTTCCTTTATTTTTCATATTTCTTATTTCATTTTTATTAAAATTTAATTTTAATTATATGTCTAAATTTATGTATACAAATATTTTTTTTTTTTAATTTTGAATTATAACAAAATAATAAATAAAAAATACATATATATTATATATATATATATATATTTATAATAAATAAAAAAAAAAAAAAAAGAAAAAATAATTTGAAATAATTTAAATTAAAGAATATTTATGTTATTTTTTTTAAAATGGCACAATATATCATAATATAATGATTTTTTAGGTATGTGAAAATTTTCAGTTACATAATCATAAGATAAAAAATTTAAAGAATTTTTAAAAATTTCTGATTCTATTGCATCATCAAAATAAAAAAAAGAAGAGAAACCGCTATTTATATTATTTTTTTCTTTTACACTTTTTATTTGACAATATTGTTTATATAGTTTAATTAATAATGGAATATTCATTTTGAAATCATCTTTAAAATACTTTAAATTAAATATGAAAGGGTTATATACATTCATTTTTTCTTTTATACTTTTTGTTCTATCTTCTCTTGATTCAATATTTTTTTCTAAATTTTTTATTTTTTTTTCAACGAAAATTAATAAATTTTTTAAAACAAATATCTCTAATGGGAAAAAATAATTACAATGAAATTTACTGTATTTTCTTTTAATATAAATAGTATTTTTTATTTTAATTTTGCTATCTTTAATTAATATTAATATGAGATTACATAAAATATATAAATTAATTCTTCCTGAATTTTTGATACAATCATATTTCATAATCTCAGATAGCAACAAAAAGGAAAGAGGCTTATATACACTTTTACATTGAAAAAATAAAAAAAATAACAACGTTTTAATTTTTTCATTTAAGAATATTATGTCAAATTTGTATAAATGTTTAGAAATATCATAATATATTGTAGAATAGTAAAATTTATTTAAACTGTATATAAAAGTAAAATTTAAAGTATCTTCTAGTAAAAAAAAATGTTTTTTTTTTTGAAATATATTTTCGATATTATCATAAATGTTATATTTATAATTATAGATAAGGTTTTCTGAATAAATTAAGTTATTATAACTACATTCTTTTAAATAATATTCTTTAATTAATGCTACATATTCTTTATTTAATAACCTTTTATTTTCATTTACTCCGTTAAATATATAGAAATATCTATTAACAAAATTTATGTGGTTATTATACAACTTTGATTCTAAATGATATATAAATTTTATATTGGATGGAATCATTTTATATAAATAAAATATACTAATTAAAAATTTTTTCAATTTAAAGTTAGTAAAATCAAAATAATTGTTTAAAAACATTATAATAAAATTGTAGCTATTAATAAATATATAATTATAAAATAATGAATTTAAATTATTATTCATAATAATTATATTATTGTTATTATTATCATTTTTGGCATTTGTGTTATTTATATATTTTACATCGTTTTTATTTTCTAAATCATGTGCTGAGTCTTTTTTAAGTAATCTTTCATTTTTTATTACGTTAGAAATATATATATTATCTAATTTAAAATTATTAAGAATGCTTTCATGAAGAATATCATAACTCAATTTTTTGTATTTACTCATATTATTCTTATCATATTCACTATATAAAAAGTAATTTTGATTATTTTTATCATCTAATATATTTTTTATATTGTTATATTCATATTTTTTTATTAAATGTATAATATATAATAAAACTGATATTCTACTATTATAATCGTTTTTATTATTTTTCTTTTCATCTCCACCTGTAACTAGTGGAGCATTAACAAATTTAGATAAGGAAACAAAAATATAAAAATAATTGGAAATATTTATAAGATTAATATTCTTTAAAACAAACGTAAATATTTCATAAAAAGTTTTTATAAAACAATCTAAGTTTATAATTTTATATCTTGTATCATTATTTTTTATATTTTCAAAATATGAGTTAAAAGAATAGCAAAGATAATATAAAAATTTTGAAGTGGAGTTTATTTGAGATTTATAATAAATTTTATTATTATAGTCTAAATTAAAATAAATATTGTTAACTAAATTTAAAATATTATTATTATTTTTTTTTTCTAAATTAAAGCTAAAAAAATTATTTTTAATTTGATATTCTAATGAATTATTAAAGCATTCATGTAAAAGTGCATCCTTTTTTTCATATAAATTGGGCTCCTTTTTTATATTAGATGATACTAAATAATAATTGAAGTTCGTATAACTACTTTTTTTTTTTTTATTTATGTCTATTTTAATATTTTCCTTTTTTACATCAGTTTTTGTATTTGCTATAATACATGAAGGTGAAGATTTATTTTCCAGTTTATCTGTTATCTTTTTTTCCTCTGTTTCTTTTTTTTCAAATGATCTAATACAATTTTCATTAATAGTTTTCTTTATACTTATATGATTCCACTTATCAACAAATTGATAAAACAATTTTACAAAATTTTCATTATTTTTATCATATTTCAAATTCCTATTTTTTATACTAGACATTATTTGGAATATATTTTTTTTATCAAATATCTCATCTAAATAAGAGTTTTTGGAATGAAAAGATATTTTTAGAAATTTCAATAAAATTTTTATATTTTTGTCAGTTATTTTTGTTGATATTTTATATTTTTCTTTTAATTCTTCATACTTCATATTTTTTATTTTATCCCATGGATAAGTAAAACAAAATATATTTTTTTTTGTTTGAAATTTACAGTTCATAGATTCCCTATTTTGGATTAGCTTTTCTTCATATATGAGGTTTTCATTATTATTATTATTAAAAATATTTTCTTTATTGTTACTAATACACATATTTTTACTTTTTTTATATTCTATTTTTTTAAAATGAGAATTGTCATTATTTATATTTACACAGTTTTTTTTTGTATGCATTTCTACATTTGCATAATTTATTTTATTTTTGTTTTCTGATGAAACTTCACTTAAATAATTTGAATTATTTTTTTTTTCCTCAAAAAAATTCTCTTTTATGTTTAAATTTTTTATTTTATTAATGCTGTTACACAATGCATTTATATTATCTTTTTCGTTTTTAACGTTATTTGAATTAAAATTATCATTGTAATTGGAATTTATATCTATTCCATGTACTTTATTTTCTTTTGCTTCCTCTAAATAAGATGGAAACACTTTTATTTTAATATTTTTATCATTACATAAAATTGTCTGTCTGTTTTTCTTCAATAATATATTATTAATATTCCTTAATATGATATCGTGGTTGGTTAATTTAATTACACTTTTAATATAATCAATATCTTTTATATAATCATAATTTTCTAAAAATATTTTTTTATATAATGAAGTATATACATCACTAAAAAAAGTATTCGAATAAATATTATTATTTACGTAATCTGAAATAAAATTTAAGTATTTATATTTTATTTCTTCATTAAAGACAATTTTTTTTTCTTTTATTACATTCAGTAAATTTTCTATAAAGATAAAATATTTTTTTTCATAAGAATAATTTAATAAAATAGTAAATACATAGGACCCTTTAGTTAATATATCAAATATATGAAGTATATTTATATTATTTATATTTCGGTTTAAATAATCAATATATTTATCTCTAATATGATAATTAATGTACAATAAATTAATTTCAGTGATTAGAGTAATAAATTCATTTATATTTATATTATCATTATCCAATAGACTAGTTATATAATACATAACCTTATTTGAATATTTTATTTGTTGAGGGAAAATATAAATAAAAAAAAAAAACTCATTTTTTGATAAAACATAACAATTATAACTTAAATATTTGTATATGCAATTTAACAATATTTTTTCTTTTTGCTTATCTATGTAAATATTTTTTCTCAAATTATTTATTAGTGAAAATATATTCTTTATTTTTATTTTGTATATGAATTTCATATATATAATTTCTTCTTGTGATAAATCATATGTATCTTTAAATACTTTTAACGATTTATGTAATTTTCTTTCTTTTTTTAAACTTTTTTTTATAACAAATATGTTTGTATTTTCTCTTTTCTCTTTGTTTTCAAACGATTTTATATCGTCTTTATTTTTCACATATATATATTTATTCTTATCAAAAAAGTACTTGCTGATTTTTTTCTCTCTTCCATTCATATCTATCCTTAATAACTTTTTATGGTTAGATAAATTTTTTAAACATTCTACATATTCTTTAATTTTTAGTTTAGTAGAACTTTCGTATTTTTTTAAAATTCTAAATAAATTATCGGAAGGTTTATCAAGAAAAATCTTCTTCATTATTAAAAGAAAATTTCACTTTTTTTAATATATACAAAACCACCATTTTATATATGCATAATGCAAATTTTATCTATATAATTTTATATTATCGGCTTTTCATAAGATATTTTTGTTTTTTATTTTTTGTTTGTTTTTTATTTTTTTAATTTTTTTTTATTTTTTTAAACACTTCTATGAATCATTCTATTTTTGATCTTTTTTTTTATTACATTTTGAAGGAGTATTTTTTTAATATATTTTTTTAATCATTTTTTAAAAGCCATTTTATTTTATCTTTTAATAAAAAATTAAGAATATATTTAATATTACTTTTAATAGAATCGTTATAATTTTTTTTATTCATTTTTTTTTTTAAGATTATAATATTTGTCGGAATTCTATGCATCTTTAAAAATAAGGTTTTTCTTTTTATATAAAGTTTTATAATTTAATATTTAAATATATATATTAAAAAAAAAAAAAATATATATATATATATATATACACAAACAAGTAAATATATACGAATTAAATTATCTAAAAAAGTTTTAACAAAAAGCGAACTTGTAAAATAGAAATTTTAAAAGTACATGACTTCAAAAATATACGGAAAAATACCAATATGAAAAGACAAAAAAAAAGAAAATAAAGAAAAAGATATATATATCCAAGAAATATTGATATGCATTCAAAAACATAATTTATTATTTGGGTTAAAATTAATATTAAATTTTAAAACAACAAAACTTTTTAAATTAAATTTTTTTTTTTTAAATTTATATGAGCTTTTTAATTTTATTTATTTTATCTAATATAATATTTTTATTAACTTCATATATATATCCTCCTAATATAATATTATCAAAAAAATAATACAGAAAATGAAAATTAAATAATAAATCTAGCTCGCAAACATTAGTAAAGAAATTGTCTAATAATTGAGCCATAAAATGAATGAATTCCAAAATGTATAATTCGTTTTCATTTTCAATGCATACAACAAAATATAATCCTACAATAAAAAAAAAAAAAGAAATTGTTTAAAAAATTATAAACTACTTATTGTATCGACATATACATAATATCCTTTTTGAACTTTATTTTTATTTGTATTTGATTATTTTTCCTTATTGTATATAACATTCTAACCTGCGTATAATCTATATACAATTTTAAAATTTTCATAAATAAATATATTTGCATAGGATCTGCTTCTATTTATTAAAATTTTGTTTATATCCCTTTCTATTTTCTTTTGCTTAGTTTCATTGCAATTAATGTACCTTTGTAAAAGTAGAAAAAATAATAAAATACTTTGAAATTTCTTTAGAAAATTTTCTTTTTACTTCATTTCTAACCATTTAGAAAATCTGGTTTTTCCTTGCCTATTTTGCAAAAGAATAAAATTCAACATCTTAAAAAAAATGTACACACGTATTGTTATAAAGGTAATTTTATGTTAATATATATCTTAAGAAGAAAAAAAAAAAAAAATAATAATAATTATATTCACATACTTTTAGTTATGAATAGTAATTATTTATAAAAATTTTAAAGTTTCATATTTCTTTTTGGTTATTATATATAGTATGTGTGCAACTCAAAATATATTTATGAAAAAATAATTATCATAAACTTTCGTAAAAAATAAGATATGCAAAATTGTAATAAAGTATGTAAACCAATTAAAAAAAAAAAAAAAAACATAAAAAAAAAATATAATAAATGAATTTAAAAATATATGTATGCTATTATGGGATAAACTTAACATCTACATAAAATGTTGAAAATTAAGTGTCATACATAATTTTATATATATATATATATATATTAAATATAAAAAATTGTTGAAAAAACTTTGTTATATTTCTAATTATTTTTTCTTTTTTGAAATATTCAAAATAATTTATTTATAATTTTATTTAAAATATATATATATATATATATTAAACAAAATAACATATATATATATATATAACAATGTTCTATTATATTTTTGTGTTAAAATTCATTTAATTTTTCTGGTTCAAAAAAGAAAAAAAAAAAAAAAAAGCATTGAAGTTTTATTAGTAAATGTGCACAAAATTTTTTAAAAAGTTTGCATAGTAAATAAAAAGTCTATAAAAAAGTTTTGTATTTTTTTTTTTTCTCTTTTTTTTATATATATTTATTTTTACTTTTATTTTGTTTTGTTCTATTATTTTATTTTATTTTTTACTTTTTTGCTATGTATTTTTTTAGGATTTATATAAATTAAACGAAATAGATAATTTTGAGTAAAAAAAAAAAAAAATAAATACATAAATAAAATGAAGAAAAATTAATAAAAAAAAAAAAAAAGAAAAGAAATGAAAAAAATGTTTAAATCAAAATGGTTTTATGGAAAATAAAAAAATGTTCTTTTTCTTTTAAAGGAATTAGATATTTATCATCCAAGAAAGTTACTAATGTAATTTATATATGTAACTTCTTAATAATATTTGTTAAAAAATATGTAAAATTTTATTTTTTTATTTATATATATATATTTTTTTTTTTATAGTATTATGCTCATGAACGACCAAGTGTTAAAGAGATGGATGATGAATATAAAAGATTTTTAGAAATTAAAAAAAAAGAGAGTATTATACCTGAATTTAAAATAACAAACATTGATATAAATACATATAAAAAATATAAGCATAAAAATAATCCCATATTTTCAACTGAATTTAAAATTTTTATTACTGGATTTTTAATTCTTAGTTGGTGTATATTTGCTATTTATATGACGATCAGAATAATGTCTCCTGAAGATTTTGAATGGGTAGAAAGTGAAAGAAAAAGATTGGAAGAAGCAAAAAAAAAAATTATGATCATAAAAGAAAAAGAAATGAAAAGTATTGATAATTAGTATTAAAAGAAAAATAGATTGAAAATAACACGTGGATTAAAAAAAAAAAAAAATTACTTTTTTAATATTTGTTACAAAAAATTTAATATACATATATTATTTATTCCTTTATAGACTTTTTTTTTAAACTTGTTTTTTGTTTTTTTAAAAAATTCCTCTATTTTTGTTGTAATTTCAAAATTATTTATATATATTTTTTTTTATTATATTAACAATTTTAATTTGTTTTTTTCAAAAATGTCGTATATATCAAATAAATTAATTCAATATAATTTAAGTAAAAGAAAAAGAGAAATCTCAAATTAATTTCCCTAAATTATTTTATTCAAATTAATTGTGATAAACAATTTTAGTTTATTTACTTCTTTTATGTTTATAATAACTGAATAAGTTATGGAATGAATATAAAAAAAAAAAATAAATAAATAAATACAAATGCTTATATATATTATATAATTTTATCATGAGCAATTAATGTATGTTTTTATTCGTAATAAAATATAATTATATGATATTTTATTAATAAATTTGTTTTCTCTATATATTTGTTATTATGATGCTTTATATTTCGTGTGTGCGTATATATTACAATTATTTTTTTACTAAAAAGAAATTCTTATTTTTTAGAAATATAAATAATTTGTTAACAGTCTGAAAAGAATAATATTTATATATATAAGATACTTTTTAACATTACTAAAATGTCTCCATTTTAATATTTTATTGTTATATTAATTTATGTCACTTAAAATGAATTTTTTTTTTTTATTAATTTTTTTCCAGTGTTAAATAGTAAATATATTTTAAATATGGTGTAGATAAAATAACATAAAGAGAAAAATTTAAAAATGTATAATCTGCTACTATTTACTGAAATAAACAAACAGAAAATATTATGTTTTTTCTTTTCTATTATGTCGTTCATTTAAAAAAAAAAAATAATTTTTTCTTTTAATTTATTTTACAAAAAGAATATACTATGCTAATATTAAATTAAAGGAATATTATTAATTTATATTATTATATATCTATTAAATGTTAGAAAATAACTAATTTTCATAATACTATAAAATTATTAAATTTGTTCCATAATTTATTATAGAATTGTGTCAATTTCATTTATAAAATTTTACATTTAATGAGATTTTCATTTAAAAAAGTATATTTATCAATACTATGCTCCCAATTTTTATTAATGTTCAAATTAATAACTCATAAAAGCTCGGTTAATATTTTTTCATTAACTTTAAAATTAAAATTAATATTTTAAATAGTATCTCTTATTTATTATTAAAATATTATTTTTAAAAAATAGTAAGAAAAATTTTGTATTATTTCAAGATTATTAGCACATATTTAATATATATATATATAGAAGTAAATATATTATATTTAACAGAATGATGAACTTCAAATATTTTTCAATGAATATATATATATAATATTTTTTCTTTCTTTTTTATTATGGCACTTTGCAAACATAATTGAACAAAAATTTTTTTATATATTTTAGTTAGTGAAAAATAATTTTTAATTATTAAAACGTGGAAGTTTTCTTGATTATATACTGAGATTTCATCTCTATACAATGAAAAAAAGTGGAGATTATTATAAAATTCTTTATATGTCTCCTAATTGTCATTTAAATAAAAAATCAAAAATATAAGTAAAATTAAAAAAAATAGAACAAAAAGAACAAATATGGTTGAAAAAAAAAAGTGTAAAAGCGAAATTAGGGTTTTTTTTTTTTTTGAACATGCATTATTTTTGTTTCATTTGTACACACGTAATAAGAACGCATGTAAGTGAACTTTCTTTTTTCTTTTTTTTATTAAAATAGCATACACAATTTCTAATAATTAAATAGGTAGAAATAATAAGTAAAAAATAAAAAAAAAATAGAAAAAGAAATTCATATAAATATATTTATACATAAATGTATATGCATAATAAAACTTTTTATTATATATGTGTATTTTTTAATTTATTGAGCCAAAAAAAAAAAAAAGATGCATTCACAAGTTGTGTGTTTCAAAAAAATTGGTACTTTTTTTTTTTTTTTTAGTAAATTATTTATTTAATTAATGACCGTTGTATATTCAAAAATAAGAGTTACTAAAAATTTATACATATAGTATAAAACTAAAAATTATGTAAAATTTTATTATAATGTAATGGAACTTATGTTTTTCAAGGAAAATTTTAATTTTTCTTATATAAAATTAAAATATAAGCTTTAAAAAATAAAATTAAGGGGATATATATGTAATAATAAATAATAGTTATGAATAATGAAAATGAATAGAATAATATAAAGAGAAAAAAAAACAAATTTTAGCATTTTTTGACATATTATATATTTAAAAGTTGCTGTTTTATGTTATTGTTTATACGTTTTCTTTTTTCTATAAGCACTAATAAAATATATATATGTATACATTTTTTTATGATTTCTTGTTAATTTTAGCTTAAATTGTAGACAATATTTTATTTGTTTATTTTCTATATATATTACTATAGTATTCATGTGCTAATTTATATATATATATAAGAAATCTATGTAATTATTCTGTTATAAATATTATAACTTATTAATAAAAATAGTCTTTTCAATTTAACTTTATTTTATTTTTTTTGAAGTTTATATATTTTTCTTTTTATAGCAAGATATAATGTAGTTAAATTAGAAAAATAACTTTTGTATTTATACTAAAAAACAGTAATATAAAAAATTAAAATACAACGATATATGTTTCAATTCCAAGGATGCTATTTATATAAAAAATTATTTTTTTAAAATTATTTTTGAATATCTCCATTAACTATAATTTATATTATAAAAAACTGTTATATTTTTAAGTGATATCTATACCTTTATATTGAATACAATATCATATAAATTATCTCTTTTCTATGTATTTTTAATTTGTTACATTATGTAATATATAACAAAAGAAAAATAAATATTAAAATAAAATATATATATATATATATATATTTATTATTTTTCTAGTTTATTTTTAATATAAATTCAATTTTAATACATATATAAATGAATATTATATCTTTGCAAAAAATTCTAAATATTTTGTAATTTCCTGTAGAAACTTAATAAACATATTTTAGCTTATATACATTTGTTTTTCATTGCTTTGTTATATAAATACAATAAAATACTAATAGAATCAAAATAATGGCATATATATAATACAATTAACATTTTTACACTTTTTAATATATATGTTTTATGAATTTTTTAAGAATTGAATAATAATAATAATTGTAATAATAAATGAACAATAATATATTTTTAAATAAAAAAAGATATTTTATATAAAATAGTTTTTGAAGTAAATAGCTTTATTGTTATGATATATAGAATAAGTTTTATATCTTCTTTTTTATTTTGAATAATAGTTTTTTAATTTTATTATTATTTTTAACTTTTGTATGAAGAATAATTATAATTTTTGAATATTTTTTTTAGAAAAAAATAAAAATTTTAGTGTTTTTTGCATTTAATTATACACATATGTGATATACATTTTAAATTATACATGCCATTGTAAAATTTAGCTGATATATATAATATTATTAATGAAAAATATATAAAATTAAAAAAGAAACAAAAAAAAAAAAAAACTGTACCTTTGCAATTATTGTGCACACTATATAAAAAAAAAAAAAAAAGAGTAATATTAAACTTATATAATATTTAATACTCATATTTACTAATAATATATATTATAGATAATTAGAAGTGCACATTTTTCCTTCGAAATGTTGTCTTTTTTATATTATAAAATTTTCTTTTTTTGTTTCTCCCTTTTTTTATATAAATAAATATATACATATTTTTCTTTTATAATTTTTCTATAAATTTAAATAATTTTTTATATTTGATTTTTTTTTTTTTTTTTGTAGCCATTAATAATAAAAGTATAAATAAAATTTTGAATATTTAAAGAATTGTGAATATATATAATATATATGTATATTATAAAGAGTGAAAATAATAAAATGGAATAAATTAAATTTAAAAATATGAATATATTAATTATATATTTTAACTTGCTTAGTTTTGTATATAATTTTAAGTTTCCAAATTTAATATATATTTTATTTTAAATAAATTCATCATTTTATTAGTAAATATATATATATATATATATATATTTATTTATTTATTTATTTATTTATTTATTTATTTATTTATTTATTTATTTATTTATTTATTTATTTATTTATTTATTTATTTATTTATCTATCTATCTATCTATCTATCTATCTATATATATATATATATATATATATATATATATATATATATATATATATATATATATATATATTATTTTTTGTTTATTTATCATTATTTCTTTTATTTTGTTAAAATAACATGAAATGGGGTGCAATCAAAGTAAGGAAGTTAAGCATTTAAAAAAAAAAAGTACAAGTAATGTAAATGAAAAAAATAACACGTTAAAAGAACAAAATGATAATAATCAAGATGAACTAGCTATAAAGCCAGGTATGTATGTTAGAAAAAAAGAAGGAAAAATTGGGGAATCTTATTTAAAAGTTAGAAAATTAGGAAGTGGTGCATATGGTGAAGTTTTATTGTGTAGAGAAAAGCATGGTCATGGAGAAAAAGCTATAAAGGTTATTAAAAAATCTCATTTTGAAAAGGTGGGTTATTCAGAAGGTAATAAAAATAATGAAACAGACGAAAAGTTTAATGAAGAAATATATAATGAAATATCCTTATTAAAATCATTAGATCATCCAAATATTATAAAATTATATGATGTGTTTGAAGATAAAAAATATTTTTATTTGGTAACAGAATTTTATAAAGGAGGTGAATTATTCGAACAAATTATTAATAGACATAAATTTGATGAATGTGACGCAGCTAATATTATGAAGCAGATATTAAGTGGAATATGCTACTTACATAAGCATAATATAGTTCATAGGGATATTAAACCGGAAAATATTTTATTAGAAAGCAAAAATAGTTTATTAAATATTAAAATAGTTGATTTTGGTTTATCTTCATTTTTTTCAAAAGATTATAAATTAAGAGATAGATTAGGTACTGCTTATTATATAGCTCCAGAAGTATTAAAAAAAAAGTATAATGAAAAATGCGATGTTTGGTCATGTGGTGTAATTATGTATATATTATTGTGTGGTTATCCTCCCTTTGGTGGACAAAATGATCAAGATATAATTAAAAAAGTTGAAAAAGGAAAATATTATTTTGATTTTAATGATTGGAAGAATATTAGTGATGAAGCAAAAGAGTTAATAAAATTAATGCTCACTTATGACTATAATAAAAGAATAACAGCTAAAGAAGCATTAAATAGTGCTTGGATAAAAAAATATGCTGATAATATTAACAAAAGTGATCAAAAAACTTTGTTTGGTGCATTATCAAATATGAGAAAATTTGAAGGAAGTCAAAAATTAGCACAAGCAGCTATTTTATTTATTGGTAGTAAATTAACAACCTTAGAAGAAAGAAAAGAATTAACTGATATATTTAAAAAATTAGACAAAAACGGAGATGGACAATTAGATAAAAAAGAACTCATTGAAGGATATAATATACTCAGAAGTGTAATACAAAAAAAAAAAAAAAAAAATTAAGAACAGAAAAAATATAAAAAAATAATTTTTTGTTTATTCTATTAATTATATAATTTTTTTTTTTTTTTTTTAAGTTTAAAAATGAATTAGGTGAATTAAAAAATGTAGAGGAGGAGGTAGATAATATTTTAAAGGAAGTCGATTTCGATAAAAATGGATATATTGAATATTCAGGTATATTAATAATAAAAAAGAATATCATTTTTTTTTTAAATAGAAGATATATATATATATGAAAAATTTTGAAATGTTTTATTATAGTATTATCTGTATATATATTTTTAAATATTACAAACATCTTTATTTTACAAATAATTGTTCTTATTCAAATTGTAATTTTTTTTTATTGTAGAATTTATTTCTGTGTGTATGGATAAACAAATTTTATTTAGTGAAGAAAGATTAAGAGACGCTTTTAATTTATTTGACACTGATAAAAGTGGAAAGATAACGAAAGAAGAATTAGCAAACGTAATATATAAAAAAAAAAAAAAAAAATTTACATAAAAAGTTATATACGAGAATATGCATATGTAATTTATTATTTATTTTTATTTTTTTTTATTTCAGTTATTTGGTTTGACATCAATAAGTGAAAAAATGTGGAATGACGTATTAGAAGAAGCAGATAAAAATAAGGATAATATGGTAATTAAATGAAAAAAAAAATATATATATAAAATATTAAAAAATAAATATACATAAAATTTATGTATAAAATAAATACTTATTTTTATATTATTTTATTTTATTTTATTTTTTTTTTATTTCAGATTGATTTCGAAGAATTCGTAATCATGATGCACAAAATTTGTGATCATAGATCAACATAAAAAAAAAAAAAAAAGTTATTTTAAATCTGTTTTTTTTTTTGTCATTCTTTTTTTTTTTTATTTTTAAACTTTTATTTATTTTTTTTTATATTTTTTTAAAGTTTATCTAAATTTTTTATCGTTTCTTCTTTAAATGCTAAATTGATTTAAAAAAAAAAGAAAAGAAAAAAAGTACACGTATATTTTACTATTTTTAAAACATTTTCGTATAGCTTTTAAAATATTTTTTACTTTCATTTAACTAAGAAAGTTTCAGTGTTATAAAATTAAAAAATTAAAAATATATTGTTTTTTTGTATTTTTTATAATTTTTATATGAAAAAAAAAATAAAAAATCATTTTAAGTAAAAATTGGAAAATAGGAGATTTAATATTTGGTAGATATATATAATTTATTATGGTAAACAAAAAGGGATATAAAATATTAAAAAATACTCAAAAGGAAATAATATCAATAATTTAAGAAAAAAAAAAAAAATGGTAATAATAATTAAAGAATACATTTTCAATAGTTAAAAAAGATAGTAGAAGTAATTATGGAAAATGATAATGATATATATGAAAAAATAAAATAATAATCTTTAAATCAAACTAAGGTATAATAGAGACATATTAGAAATAAAAAAATATATATATATATAAAATAATGTAAAATAATTATTAAAATAATATCAGGAAAGATTTATTGTAAAGTAAAGTTTATTTACAGATTTATAAAAAAAAAGATCATCTGAATTTTTTTTTGAAATGTTGTTATTTTTATTTTTACATAACCTACATATTTCTTCAAAAAATAAATTATATATATCATTTTTATTTATATTTTTAAATAATTTCATTTTATTTTCTTTCTTTACTTTTATTTTTTGCTTTTTTGAAAAGTAATTTTTTTCTTTTATATAAATATCAGTGGTACTGGATGAATATCTATATTCTACGAAGTTAATATGTGTTTGGAAGTTATTTATTGAATTCTTTTTTTTTTCTAATATATCTTTATTTTCGTTTAGTATATTATTTAATATGTTTTCATTTTCTTCTATATCATTTTCAGATGAATCATATTTATCTTCAGTATTTATAGCTTTTTTATCGTATAAATCATTACTTTCTTTATAATAAGAACTTTCCTTTTCTGATATGCTATTACTTTTTGTACTAAAACATTCTTCGTTATTGGTATCTATTTTTATATTATTATTTAAATATTCTGATATCATTTTTTCTTCTATATTTTTATCATAACTTAGATTTACAAACTCAAAGTCTCTCTCCCGTTCATCAACTAAAACGTTATTAATTTTTGTAATAAATTTTTCGTAGTCCTGATCTATGAACATTAATTGAATGTTTTTTCTAAGTGAATTATGAAATATCTGAAAAGAGAAAAATATAAAATAAAATGAAATGGAATAAATAAATAATGAAGTATAACAAGTAAAATATATATATATAATGAAATATAATAAATAGAAAAAAAAAAAATATAATAGACAGAAAAAAAGAAAAAAAAAACAAAAAATTGAAAACAAAAACATAATTTAGATTTTAACTATTTTAGCATCAAATCCACATTTTTGCCATTCACTTTCTGATGAAAAACTTCCTTTATTTTTTGAATAAAAATCATTATTATCGTCATCAACATCATCATCATCAGTAGAGGAGGAATTTGTTGAATTCACCATCATTAGCTTTTGTGAATTAATTAAAGAATCAAAAAAACCGTCATAAGAATAAATTTTTTTTATTTCCATCAAAAAATAAAAAGAATCATAAGATATGGAATTTTCCGAGTTATAAAAATAAATTTTATCATCTTTTAAAAATAATATTTTTCTATCAAATTGCCCATTTGAATTTTTTATATAAACCTTTATACAATTTTTTATTTCATATTCATTCGTTTCAAATAATGTATTTTTTTTTTTTTTCTTTTTATGATCAAGTTCTTCGCTACCAATGCTACTTATATCATATTCGTTATCTATTTCATTTTTACTTCCATCAAACGAATGCACATTTTTTGTTTCTTTAGCATTAAAGTCTTCACTATATGTTATACTTTCATCAGATTCGTAATATATTTTATTTTTATTTTGAATAAATGAACTATTTTTATTTTTTTTTAAAATTGATTCATCACTATCAGCACTGTACATGTCACAGTTGCTTATCTTTTCATTTTCTATAGGATCAAGTATTTCTTCTTTTTTTTTTTTTTCATTTTTATTAAATTCATTGTTATTATATCTATTTGAATTAAATTTAATATTTACATAATTTTCATTTTGAATAAATATGCTTTTTTTTTCATTTTCACTGGATTTATCACTATCATTATCACTATTGTTATTATATATATTTATTTGATTAGTGTCCATCTTTATAGGGTTGCATTTTTTCTTTTCATTAATTTCCTTTTTGGAAATAAAATCATTTGAATTATCTACATTTAAAAGGCTTATCGAATTCAATAAACTACTTTCTTTCTCATCTGTTATAACTTCGTTTTCCAAATTTTTTTTTTCTTTTTTTCTTATTTCATATTTTGTGTTAAGGCTATTTAATAGTAAATTATGATTCTTTAGATTATTTTCATCATTTATTTTTTCATTTTCGAATTTTATATTCTTTAATTTGTAATTTACAATAAAGCTATTAAAATTTATATCTATTCTCTTGGTATTGATATAGAAAAAGAAATATTTATTCTTTATAGGAAGTTGCAATAATTTATCACTAGGTAAAGTAAGTATATTTTTTAAATAAATAAGATAATTAATATATTTATTATCAAAGAAATCTCTAAAATTTATTTCATTTAATTGATTATATATTTTAATAAAACTACATGTATCAAATATTATGGTAGATTGAAAATTTTCAAATGTGTTTTTATTTACTTTTTCTTTATTTATTTTATGTATATAACTTTTTATTAAATTTTTTAACGTTACTGAAAAAAATAAAATAAAACAAAATTTTTTTAGCCTTCTTTTTAAACAATAATAGGTATTGCATTTATATATTTCTTCTATATATGAATATAATTTTAAATCAATGATACTTTTACTATCATTTATATTTTTTAAGACTTTTTTAAAAATATTTCTATATATCACCTCTATATAACTTATTAAAGTATCGAAAATTTTTATTTTATTTTCTCCATATTTTTTTTTTTCTTCTTTTTTGTTTTTCATTAATTTATATGAATTATTTATTTTTTTCTTTGATATCATATTAGATCCATTTAGGTTATCATTGCCACTTATTGTACACCTATTCAAACTTTTATTATTTATTTCAAAAAAAAATTTATCATCAATTTTTACATATTCTTGATAAAATGCATCATCTTTTTTTTCCTCAATATATGAATTTTTTTCAAAGTCGTTTTCAGTATTTTTCTGTTCAATAGTTTCATTATCTTTTTTTTCATTTAACTCTTCTATAATTTCTTTTCTATCATGTATTTTATCTTTATTCTCCTTTTGATTATAGTCATTCTCCATTTCATTGTCACTATTATCGTTTGTTTGTTTTTCTTTATTTGTATATGTATCATCATATTCCTTATCTTTACTTGATTTCTTAAAAATTCTAGGTGAATATATAGTTTTTGAATAGATGTATAAGCTATTTACAAGAGCACATAAATAATCATTAAAATAACTTTTAATTAATAATATATATTTATTTTCATTTTTACATTTATGAATAAAAAAATGACTGTATTGCATATTTAAAATTTCTATTTTGTTTTTATACATTTTTATTACTTGAAAAGACTTTTCATCTTTACTAAAAAAACTATCTGGCATTGCTTCCTTCTTAAGATTTTTCCTTTCTTTTTTTTCATTTGCATATTCACTGTCATTAGACAATGTAGAAGAATTAATTGAATTAAAAGAAAAAGATAAAGAGGAGAAAGAATTATCTGTTTTTCCATTATCCGTAAAAGAATTAAACAAACAAAAATTTTCAAAAAAAGAGAGAAATACAAAATTTTCATTAATTGAATTTGTATATTTATAATAACTATTATGCATTTCGCTTGATTTTTTATTTTTATTATTATATGAAATTAATTTATTGTATTTTTTTTTTTTGTTAGACAAAAAATTATTATTTATTTGTAGATACTTAAAAATATTTCTTGGTATCATATTTTCTTCTATTATTAAATTATACAATAATTTATGAAAAAAAAAAAACAAAAATAATTTTAATTCTTCATAAAGCTTTGCTAATGGATTAATATTTGTTTTTTTAATTATTTCATCATATACATCTAAAATTTTTATAATATCAGTAAATATAGGTAGAATTAAGTAAGTTTTTTTTTTTTTCATAATTTTTATTTCGCATTCATCTATTAACATTCTTTTGATTATTAAATATATACTAAACCTATAATTATAATAATAATAAAAAAAAAAAAAATGATAAAGAAATAATAAAATAAAATAATAATTAGAAGAAGAATATATACTTACATATTTGTGAATTTTTTTTTATCTATATAATTATGAGTTTTTGTTTATTTATTTAAATAATTAACTTTTTTATTTTCCAATTTTTTATTTAATTACCATAGCATAGAATTTATTTTATTGACATATGAGGAACATAAGATATATATATTATCAAATAAATTAACATTTCTTATTTGTAATTTTTTTAATATGATATACATTTTATAGAAAAAAGCTAAGATTATCTGAAAAATTAACACAATCAAAATTAATATTTGAAAAATGAAAATAAAAATTTTACTTTATTTTTTTTTACCAATGTGTTAGATAAAGAAATATGAAAAAAATGATTATTCCATAACGATATCAATAAATTAAAAACCTAAAATATAAATATAAATAATTATACATGTGTTTATAAGTGCTAATTCATTTAAATTAAATAAAATAAAAAAAAAAATTTACTGGCTTAAAATAAATTTTATGAATTTTTTTCCTTTTTCTATACAATATGCAATTCAAATTCATTAGAAGATTTACTCCATAGTTTATATAACTATCACATATATTTATAAACTAAAAAAAAAAAAAAAAACAAATATATTATATATATACATATGCTTTTTATAAAAAGAAAAAAAAAATATAGAGAAAAATTAAAAAAATTACCTTTTGGATAGGAGTAATAGAATAAGGTAAATTAGACAATATATTAAATAAAATAAGAAGAAAAAAATAGTGATCAATTAATTTTCTTTTTCTATAAAGTTTTTTTAAACTAACGGAGTTTTTTCCAAATAACTGTATGATTAGCTTTTCGTTTCCATTTTTAATTTCAATTTCTTCAAGATATAAATCACTTTCTATAGCTACCTTTAAATAGATAAAAGAAAAAATAATATAAGAAAAGTTGTAAGTTAAATTATAACAATGAAATAGATAGAAAAAAAAAAAAAAAAAAACTCTAAAATATATAAATAATAATATTCATAAGAATGTTTAAAATAAATTATAAAATGATCATTGTAATTTAAGAAATGCTCATAATAAACATATTTTAATATTTTAAACACACACATATATATATATATATATATTAACTTTCTTAAATTTCCTAATTAGATATTTATATGCTTTTCTATATGATAAATGTTTTTTCTTTACATTGCGAGTATGTTCTAATTTACTTTCAAATGTATTTTTGATATAATTAGAATTTAAAAAAGAATAAAATTGAGAAAGGTACTTATTTTCATTACTTTCATCTTTATATTGTTCACTATTATTTTTATCTTCTAACATTTTTATTTTAAAAACATCTAACTTTAAAATACAAAATTATCTAATTACATTAAAATTAGAAATAAAGTAGTGGTACAGGTATTTTATGTAATCTTCTTATGAATAAACATCTTAATTTCATTTCTTTAACATTATAATTTTTGAATAAAAATACAAACAATGGTTAACATTTTTTAAAATTAAATTCGAAGTTCTTAATCACTTACAGTGAATGAAAAAAGAAAAAAAAAAGAAAAAGAAATGAAAACAAAAAAAAAAAAAAAAGAAATTGTTGTATTAGATGATATTTCTATTTTTAGTTCCTATATATATATTTTTTTTTAAGTAAAACATAAATATTTTTGCATTTAATTGTCAAATAAGGATATCGAAGAGAAAAAAAAAAAAATAAAGAGAAAAATAAAAAATAATATACAAACCAAAAAATGAAAAAATATTATTATTTGTGTTACAAAAAGAAAATAAAAAATTAACTAATTTAAAACAATTTCCAAAATAAAATTTAAAGAAGATAAATAAAAAAAAAAAGGACTTTACTTTATAATTTTCTTCTACTAAGAAAAAAAAAATATTACATTTTTTCTTACAAAAAGGAATTTCAAAAAATTTTTTCAAATAAAAAAAAAATATTAAGTATTTTATCATGAAGCTCATTTTAAAAAAAAAATAAAATTATATATTTTTATAAAATAATATTATTTTAATCAGGTAAAACATCAAAAAAATGAAATACTTTTTCTTTTATCTCATAATATGCAATATGATTATTACAGTTTATACAAAAAACAGCGTGATACTTTAATAATCTTTCTTTTTTACTTTTTTTTTCATTTATAGTTATTATACTATTATTTACATTCTTTTTTACATTTTTTTCCTTTCCTTTGTCTAAATCATTTGTGTTTTTCTTATTTTTTGAATTAATTTCATCTTCATTTAATATAATTTCTTCGTCTATTTTTACATTAACTGCATATAAGCTTCTATATTGATTAACATAATGTTCATGTCTAAAATAAAAAGAAAAAACAAATATATAAAATATATATATATTAAAAAAAAAAATGAAAAAAAAGAGTAAAAAAAAAAAAAAAACCTTTGGCTTTGATAACAAACAGGTATAAAGCAGCCACAACAACATAGGCTTGAATCACAATTTTTTGTACAAAATCCTATTAAAAAGTAAAAATAAAATGTGTGTTAATAATATTTAACAGATAAAATCTTTAATATTTTAGGTTATTTATTTATATTTTATCTTACTATATTTTTTATTTACATATTCTTCATTATAATTATCAATTTTTTCATCATAAAATTCTAAAACCTTTTTTTCACTTTCACTAATATTGTCTTCATCATAATTTATTTCTTTATCTACTTTTTCTTCATTTACTTTTTCTTCATTTACTTTTTCTTCATTTTCTTTTTTTCTTTTTTCTCTTATTTCCTGTTTATTATTTTTTTCTTTATCTAAATAATGATATAAAAATTTATAATATTTTTTTTTTTAAAATATAATAAGGATGTAAATAAAGTACTTTTGATTATAAAAAATTAAAAAAAGATAAATTGTATACTAGAACTAATTTAAATAATTTTTTTTATATTTTTCTGAACCTGATAAAGATTTTAAGATTTTTTCATCTGAAAAATTATCATTCAAAAATGATTTAGCAACGTTTACACCTTTTTCTTTTGATAAATCTTTAGCATTTTCTTTATGTTCTTTGACTTTTATTTCATTAATTAAAAGATTTATTACATTGTTCACTCTCCTTGAATTCATAAGAAGCAAAATAATTTATATATATATATAAAGAATAAAAATAGATAAAAGTAAAATTATTAAAAAATTCAATAGATAAGCATTATGAAAAAGGAATATAATTTGCTTCTTTTCCTTTTTATATTTTTTTTTTATTTCTTCTATAAGATATTTATATTGGTGTCAAATATATATTAATTTATGTTTTTTCTATTATTTTATTTTAAATAAAATAAAAAGAGAAAATAGAAGATTAAAAGAATTTAAAGGAATCTTAATAAATAATATTAATGATGTAATGATTTTTTTTTTTTTAATTTTCTAAAACGTTGTATTCTTTTCTTAGAAATACTTTTATAAAACTGAAATAATTTATAAATTTACAAATATATATATATATATATATATATATATATATATATATATATATTCTTTTTATAGAAATATACGGAAAGTTAAATAAAAAACTAAAAACACAAAAATTTCCTTAAAATATTAAAAACATTGTGTCATATTAAGATACTTTAAAAACATATACCACGAGAACCATTCAACAAATATTAAAATATACCTTTTCAAATTTAATTTTTTTTTTTTTTTTTTTTGAAAAAAAATCTTTAATTTTCTTATTTTAGAAAAACAGCATCATCATTAAATTTTACAGAAAAATAATGTTTATTATTTTTAAAGTAATGATAAATATAATATTTTTTTTTTAATAATTATTTTAATTAAAAAAAATATATATAAATGCGCAAAAAAATATATGAGATATTAAATAAGATTTGAGACTATTAAAAAAAAAAAAAAGTTTTTAAAGGGGTTTAAGAATACGAAACATATAGAAATTATATTGTGTTATTTTTCATTAAATAATTTTTTTTTTTTTCTATTTTTATTGCATTAAATTTTTTTTCAAAATATTTTATTTTGTTTTGTTTTATTTTATATTTTTAAGGATTTAAACATTAAACCCCATTAGTTATACAATTAAAAAAAAAAAGGAAAAAATTCAGAAATCTTTATAAAATTAAAAACATTATATTACAAGTAACAAAAAAAAAAAAAAAAAAAAAAATATAATAAAAAATAAATAAAATATAATAAAATAATATTAATTCAAAAAGTAAATAAAAAAACAAATATATTTTTTTTTAAAGAATAAATATTACAAAAAATATATATATATATATATGCACATATACATTATTTTTGAAAGTTAAAAAAGTTTTTATTTCATTTTCTACCTTTTTCTTGTAAGTTTTTTAAAAAATGCCAAAAAAACGTAGAAACGGAGGTAGATCAAAACATAATAGGGGACACGTAAATCCTTTAAGATGCTCAAACTGTGGAAGATGTGTACCTAAAGATAAAGCAATCAAAAGATTTAATATCAGAAATATTGTTGATGCATCGGCACAAAGAGATATAAAAGAAGCTTCTGTTTATTCAACGTTTCAATTACCTAAATTATATATAAAACAATGTTATTGTGTTTCTTGTGCAATTCATTCTCGTTTCGTTAGAGTTAGATCAAGAGAACAAAGAAGAGTTAGAAAAGAAACAGCTAAGCATATTAATCCATCTCAGTTGTAACTTGAACACTTATTTTTTTTTTTAAAAAAATGAAAAAATAAAAAATAATGAAGAAAATAAATTAATAACCAATAGATAAAGAATAAATGAAATGTGTATTATGAAAATTAAGTAGTTTAAATGGTTTCTTATTATTATTACCATTATTATGTTATTGTTATTATTTTTACATATGTAGAATATTATTTTATTATTGTAAATTTTATTTTTGAAAAATTTTATATCTTTTTTTTATTATTATTATTTTTATATATATACAAAAGAATAATTTTGTTTTCAATATTTACTATTAAAAAACATTTACATAAAATTAATAAGATCTTTTTGCGTCTAAAAAAAGGTTGATAAAAAGAAAAATAAAAAAAGAGAATCTTCGCTTATTGATAATATTAATTAATATTTAACCAAAAATAAAAATAGTAAAAAAAAAATTACAAAAAAGTAAAATTAATAAAATATATCTGTTTTATAATTCTATCTCTAAAATTATGAATAAAAAATGATAATACAACTATATAAGTATAATTACTTGAGATCAAAAATATATTTAAAAAAAAAAGAAAAAGGTATAATTCACAGAAAAGTTTGAAAACATAATAACATAAATATTTATTATTATTTATTTTATTTTAATATTTAAAAAAATTAAAAAATATTATTATTTACATATATATATATATATAATATATAAATTAAGAAAAAAAAATTTATAGTAAAAGTTGCGAACGAATATAATTGAGTAGATAAAGTTTGATTTCTTCATCAGTTTTAGGTATAAAGGATATATCACAATTATTTTCAAATGATATATCAAAAATAGTTGTTAAATAATATGTACTTCTTTTAAAATCAAAACAGTATGCATATATTTTAATTTGAATTTTTTCTTTATCAGAATAGACTACTTTTCCTTTATATAAAACAACTGAATTAAATGGGACAGGCAAAATATATTGAATTTCATTTATTTCAATTAGATTTGGAAATTCAATAAATTTTTTTATTATTATCATAGCATGGCAAAAAGATAAATAAGCCAAATATCCTCCAAATGTAAAATTGTGAATATTTTTAAATTCAGATGATATAAAGTAATTTGATTCAACATAAGAATCTTGACAATAAAAATTTGATTTTCCTATATAAAAGGATAAATCATTTCTATCTAAGATATTATCAATAACTGATAGACTATTTTCTTTTTTTTCATTATATTTATCATAAATATTCGTATTTTCATATATATTTTTTATGTATGGCTTTTTCTCAACTTTAACATCTTTAAAATAATTTAATATAAAATTTAAATCTTTTTCATCTAAATTAATATTTTTAACATCTTTATGATTAAACAAACTTTGCACATCTTTTAGATGAGTTGTAAACTTTTCTACTTCTTCATATTCTTTATTTTTTGTATAATTATAAACATCAATAACAGGTTGAGGTTTAAATGTTAAATTATTTATATTAACAAAAGTAGTATATATATCAAAAATAATTTTATTTTCTTGAAAAAAATCAACTTTTAATGTATATGAAGTATTTCCTGCATGAACAATGTAGCAGTTTATTGTTAAGGGTTTTTGTTGATCTAATGAAAAGCAAAATTTATGATGAATTTTACTTTTTTCATATACTTTTAAGTTATTAAATAAAACAGTTACAAAATTATATTTACTATCTTTTTTATAAACTCCCGTACTATGCCTATATATTACATCAGCTGCTAGTGAATCAATTACTTCAATTATATGATTAAATAAACCATTTTGATCATATTCACTCAAAATAGGAATTTTTAATTGTACAAAGGAATCTAAAAAGTCTACGTTATTATTTTCATATGAAGAAATTTCATCATTTTTATTCTCCTTTTCTTTTTCAATATTTATTTTATTGCTATTGCTACCAGTTATATCATTATTATTATTCAAATCAAATTCCTTACAATTTATTTTATGATTAAGATTTTCTAAATTGCCTAAACACTCACTTTTATAAGATTCTAAGTACTTCTTTGCAATAACTTTTATTTCAATAAAATTAGTATTTATTTTATATTTCTGTTTTAATGTACCGAATATTAATGGGAACGATTTTTCAATATCTGTTATATGTAAATATTCTTCGGGTGGGTATACATATACTTTTTCTTTTTTCAATAGTAATGTTTTATTTCTTAAATTTTTAAAAATTTCATTATTTAGATTATCTAATTTAAAATGATTTTTATTTGATGTACACATTCTTCTTAATAATGTAATATGAGGCATGCTGATATATTTAAGAATTATACATATACATAAATATATGTATATATATAATTATATATATATACACAAAAGAAAAAAAAAATTTATTTATAACTTATCACATAAATAGGTGTATCACATTTATTTTATATTTTTTGAAATTTTTCTTCTTATTTTTTTTAAATATGCATTTATGAAATTACTGTTCATTTAAATGAAAAAAAATTACAATCTTTCACAAAAAGAAATAAAAGAATCATATATTTTAAATATATTAAAAGAATATTTTTTCTTTTAATTAATAATTATTGTTAAAATATCTAAAGTAAATATATAAAAATAATGAATCATAAAAAAAGATAATTAGGTATAAAAATATTTTTTTGAATATATTAATGAAAAAACGTAAATTGAGATATGATTTATAATTATATTATTTAATGATAGTTAATCTTTAAAATGGGCTTAAAAAAAAAAAAAAAATAGAATTTAAATACATATTTAAGATATACTAATCTTTTTAGATTATTTTTATAAGATTTACAATTAAAAAATAAAATTTTCTTATATATATGTAAAATTTTTTAAATTATAGTATATAATTTACTCATTTTATTAAGTATTTAAAAAAAGAAATTAAGAAAGCGTGCACATTTATAAATGGTATAGAAAATAATAATGAAATACATTAAATAGAACCTACTAAGTTGCATAATCAAAATAAAAAAAAGATTTCATAAGCAATTTTATTTTACTTAGTTGTTTTATATTAAAAATATTCATATGCAAATATAAAAAAATATAATTTTAGTTCATCATTGATACATTCATAATTAAAAATATTCATATACAAATATGAAAAAATATAATTTTAAGTCCATCATCATTAATATGTTAATAATAAATAATAATAATACAATTTTTTTTTTTTCATTCTAAAAAATTTAGTCAATTTTTTTATTTATTATTTAATATATACCATTGTTTAATTTCTTATATATAATTTTCTTTATTTATTTTTTTTAATTTTTTTTAATGAAGTCTTAGACTTCATTAAACTTGTTTTTTCATTAAAATTTAACAGTATCTATTTTTTTTTTTTTTTTTATTACATATAAAATAATTATAATTATAAATGTATATATAAAATAGCGTTTAAGGATTATTTACTTTTAATTTCCTTTATAAAGTAAAAAAAATAAAAGAGAAATAAAAGATAGTTGAAATACATATATTAAAATATATTAAATGTATTTTTTCATATATTTTTGGAATAATTTCACAATATAAAAAATAGAAATTAAGTGCACATTGAGAATTTTTTTTTTTTTTTATATTATTGAAAAAAAAGAGAAAAGCTTGAAAAAAGTAAAAATATAGTATTTAAGTATTATTATGCAATTTGTATATTTAAAAAAAAAAGCTAGTAGAAAAAAAAAAAATGCTTAAAAATAATTTTAATAGTGATAGAATAAAATTATGATAATTTTTTAGATTGTTTTTATTTTTTAAATATTGTCATTATCTGAATGTATATTTATAAATAGATGAACAAATGGATAAAAATATATAAATAAACAAAATATAAGAATACATATATAAATATATATAAGTATCTAAATAAATATTTTAATAGATGCTAGAATTTTTTTGAAGATTATATACAAAAAAAAAAAAAAAAAATATTAAATTATTAGTAAATATTATTTAAAATTTTTTTTTTTTTTAAATATAATAATAATTATATTGGAATATATTTTAAGAATATTTAAATAAAATGGATAATTTACCTTGGGTTGAAAAATATAGACCAAAAAAGTTAGATGATATAGTTCATCAGTCGAACGCAGTAAAAATGTTAAAAGAAGTAATAAAAACTAAAAACATGCCTCATTTAATTTTTCATGGACCTCCTGGTACTGGAAAAACTTCAGCAATAAATGCTTTAGCTCATGAATTGTTTGGAAAAGATAACATTAAAGATCGTGTTTTAGAATTAAATGCTTCTGATGATAGAGGTATAAATGTAGTAAGAGAAAAAATAAAAGCATATACAAGAATAAGTATTAGTAAAAATAAAATAAATAATGAAACTAATGAAACTCTACCATCTTGGAAACTAGTTGTTTTAGATGAAGCAGATATGATGACAGATGATGCCCAATCAGCTTTAAGAAGAATAATAGAAATATATTCTAATGTTACTAGATTTATACTGATTTGTAATTATATTCATAAAATTTCTGATCCTATATTTAGTAGATGCTCTTGTTATAGGTTTCAAGCTATTCCAATTAATATAAAAAAAGAAAAATTGCTTTATATATGTAAAAGCGAAAATATTAATATAACAGATGATGCGTTAGAAAAAATAATTGAAACTACCCAAGGAGATTTAAGAAGAGCAGTGTCTATTTTGCAATTATGTTCTTGTATTAATCCGAAAATAACATTAGAATCTGTTTTAGATGTATCGGGTTTGCCAAATGATAATATTATTCTAAAACTTATGAATTCTTGTAAAATGAAAGATTTAACAAATGTAGAAAAAACTGTACAAGATATTATTGAAGATGGCTTTGATGTTTCTTATATTTTTAAAGCGTTTAACAATTATTTTGTTATGAATTCAGATTATCAGGATTCATTAAAATATCAAATTTTATTAGAATTATCTAGGCATGATTATCGTTTACATAATGGAGCAACGCATTATATTCAATTGCTAAGCTTCGCTGTTAAAATACATTCACTATTAAATAGTGTTTCGTGAAATTTAAAAAAACTTCATTTTATCACATATATATATAAATATATTATTTATTGTATTTTTAATTTTTTTTATTTTTGACTATAGGAAAAAAGTTTCTTTTTTTTATTTTTTTAATTTTTCTGTCTATATACATATTGCTTTTAATAATTTTAATTTAATTTTTTCATGTATAATTCTTGACATAATTGTATTTTTTTTTATGTTATTATTTAACTTTTACAAAAAGATAATTAAAAATATTATGAAAACTCATAAAAGAAAAAGATAATAAATTTTTATTTTAAAAAAATATTAGCTTTATTTTCTATATCTTTTGAAAAAAAAAATTGAATTTTTTTTATTTATAGGTATTTACTAATGCAAAGGAAAAAGTATACACCATTTTGCTTTTTTAAAGTTATCTTCAAAAAAAAAAAAAAAAAATTATATATATTAAAGAAATCCTATATCATTATTATTTAATTTAAAAAAAAAAATGTGCGTATTTACATAAAATTTTGATGAAGCTTTATTTAGGAAACTTTTATTAAAAATATGGAAACCACAAATATTAAAAAGAATGAAGAATACATATAAAATAAATCAAAAAAAAAATAAAAAAAAAAATACGAAATTTTCTAAGTAGATGGAGTACAATATTCTATGTATATTAGATTATGTGAAAAAATATTACTTTTTTTTTTTGAGAAATGAAAAAATGAAAAAATTTCTTTAAATTTTAAAAAAAGGATTTATATAAAAAAAGAAAATTAAACAAGAGGCCTACTGAAATTTAAGTGTTAGTAATAGTTTTATAATAATATCTATTTTTTTTTTACCTCTTTAAAATAAGAAAAAAAAAAAAAAAAAATAAACATAAAAAAGGAAAAGTATAAATTTGAGGAGAATAAAAAAAAAATAAAGTTAAAATATTTTAATAGCAATTTTTTTTTATTTTAAATTATTATGTTTCTTTTATTTATTTTTTTATTTTTTAGTGTTAATAATTGAGTGAAAGTATATTTTTTTTTTCTTAAATAAATAAATTACTACTAAAAATTTAAAGAAGGGAGATATAACAATTATGTAACAAAAATAAAACCATTAAATAATATAAAAAAAAAGAAAAATACAGAAATAATTACATTTAAAAAAAAAAATTGTTGAAAAAGAATAATTTTTTTGGGAAAATATGAAAATATAGAAACAAAATAAAAAGTTAACAATATAAAAGTAGAAGTATTTACATAGTCTATTTTTAATGAAATATATATGAATTAATGTAAAATAAAATTATAGTAATGGATAATAGTTCAAAAAAAAAAAAAAAAAATTGTAATAATATAGAGAATTATATTTCTCAGAAAAATGGAGATACAGAATCATTTCCCTTTATTGAAGAATTAGGTGATGATTTATTAAATTTATTAGAAAAAAGGAACAATATTGAAAAGAAATACATAACACCTAATGATACAAATTTTTTAAAACTTAATATAAATAATGATAAAGTTATAGATATATTTAATTACATATATGAAATGATAACTAAAAAAAATGAAATGCGAAAAGAACAAATGAAATTAACTCTTTTTAGTATTAATAGATGTGTTGACTTTTTTAATGATTTTGTTTTTCTTATAAAAATTTTTTGTGAAATTAACTTTTCTAAATCTCCAAATAATATAAATCAAAGCATATATAAATTCATATTTTTTTGGTTTTTATTATTATTTATTACATCTTTTTTTACTTTCTATCTTCGTAAATTTTTTATATTGAATATAATTCCTAAAAAACATCACAATTTATTTTCTTTATTTAAAGTATTTAAAGAAATTAAGTCAATAGATCAGAATAATTTATCAATTTTATACTTTTATGATAGAATTCAAAAAACATACGTAATAATTAATAAATTTTTTGAAGATATACCTCAGTTTTTATTATGTTTATTATATATGATATTAAATGGAAAAGATAAATTTATAATTTTTAATATATTATATTCTGTTCTTTATTTCATAATAAATACAATAGATCTTGGCTTTAACTACCCAATCATAGGCACTTTAAATTTATTCTTTTCAACATATATTTTAGAGTTATATATATATATATAAATTGATATAAAAAAAAAAAGAGAAAATAATAATATTTCATGTTTTTTCTTTATATATATATATATAATTTTTTTTTTTTTTTTTTAGTGATTCTTTTGTTGAATATGATGCAGCTCCTACTAATAAAATTTTTTGTTTATATTCATTTTTTGGTAAAATATAAAAATAAGTTTTCTCATACATATTTAGATGTGAAAAAAAAAAAAAAAAGGAAAATAATTATTTATTTTTTGTATACAATATTTCATTGTTTTATTTTTATTTTAGTATTTTTTATTTGGTCACTTCTAGCCCTATCAACAAAAAGACTTGCTAGCATTTTTTGGCTACCATGTAAGTAAAAAAAAAAGAAAAAAAAAATTTTTTTTTTTTTTTTTTGTTTAAATATAGAATATATATATATATAATTAATTTAAAAAATACATTAGTTTAAAATTATTTGGAATTATTAAGACAAATGTATTTATTACAAGATATTTGCTTGTTCATTTTTATAACATAATACATATAATGATTTAAAAATTAATATTACAATAAAAATCAATATATCTTAAAATATAAAATTTTAATTTTTTTTTTTTTTCTTAGTTATATATTTTCAATTTTCAATACTCTTCTTAATTTCGATTATATTTTTATTAATTTTTTTGTATTTTTATTTTCACGCAAAGCAAAATTTTTATTTAAATCCATATTATTGTTTATAATGTAAAAAAAGAAAAATTATAATTAAAGATAGAATTATGACTGACAAAAAAAAAAAAAAAAAAAAAAAAAAAAAAAAAAAAAAAAAAAAAAAAAAAAAAAAAAAAATAATATAAAACAAAATAAAATAATATAAAAAAAAAAAATAAAAGATAGAAATAAAGAAATTATAAAAATTTAAAATAATATATAATTCATAAAGACAAGAAAAAAGAAAAAAAAAAATCATAAATATTTATAATTAAAAATTCATTAGAGAAGACAAATACTTAAAATATTTGAAATTTGATAAAAAAAATTTACTTCAAAAATTTTGTAAGAAATATTAAATAAAAACAAATCATAATTTACACTTTTTTATACTTCAACGAAACTTTTCTAATTAATAATAATAATTATATAAATATTGTATATAAATTTATATTATCTTTCCTTTGTATGTATGCTAAAAATTTAAGATAAAAATTCAATTACTTTTAGAATTAAAGCAAACAATATAAATTATTTTATTTTATTTAACTTTTTTTTCAAATAATTTTTTTGTTCATGTACACAAAAAAAAAAAAAAAATATATATATATATATATATATATATATAAAAGTAAAATGAAATAAAAAATATATATAAATACGTATAGAAATAAATAAATAAAAATTATTAAAATAAAAGAATATATATAGAAATGCGATCAATTTTCTTTTTGTAAGTAATTATATATATATATATAATACATACATGTAAAAAATATAAATGAGAATCAACAAATTTTAAAGTATTATAAATTATTTATTATATGTTTAAGTAATTATTTAAAATGAGAAAAAAGAGATAAATTATAATGAAGGAAAATCAATATCATATCTTTTATGGTTATGTAATAAATTATCTCCTTTATCGTATCTTTTTTCATACAGAGATATATCTCTACAGTAATCTAAATCATTCACAATATTTTGTGCATAATATACTTGATATGGATAATTAATCAAATTATAATTAAAATTATTGTTTTGCATATTATTATTATGATTGTATAAAAATAACATATTATCATCTTTCTGAAAATCTCTATTCGAAAAATACATTGCATTATTCATGTTATTAATGGGCATTTTATTAACATCATTTTGTGTAATTTTCTTTTTTTTTTTATTTGTATTTTTTTTCTTTTTTCCTTTTAAATCTATTTCTTTTTTATTATTTAGTTCTGATGAAACTACCTGATTTTCATCTGTATGATAAATATTTGATATATTATAATTTTCCTTATCAGCAATGCTTCTAACTGATTTTAAATAAGAAACTTTTTGTCTTTCTATATTGGTATTTTTATTTTCTATTTTTGTATTTGCATGATGAATTTTTTCTTGTGAATTATTATCTTCTACATTGACATTTGAATATATATTTTTTTTATAATTTTTTTCAAAATTTGTTGTTATATTTTCTTTTTTATTAATTAGTCTATACTGAATACTATTTATATTCTCTTGTGCATAATCATTATTATTATTATTAGAGGATTTTGTATTTTTTTTTAAATTATTATACTTTTCATCATTTTTATTGTATTCTTGTTCATTTATTTTATATTTATTATTATTAACATCATCGTCATTAATAGTAATAGTATTGGCTTTAACAGTATTATTTTTATTATTATTACTGTTATTTTTGCTATTAATTTTGTTATTAGTTTTATTGTTTATTTTGTTATTATTGTTATTACTATTGTTATTTTTGTTATTAACTTTATTATTATTGTTAATTTTATTATCATTTTTATTAGTATTAATTTTGTTATTATGGTTATTGTTGTTATTATTGTTATTAGTTTTATTATTATTGTTAATTTTATTATCATTATTATTATTATTACTATTATCTTTATTATTATTACTATTAATATTATCTTTATTATTATTACTATTAATATTATCTTTATTATTATTTGTTTCTCTTTTTTTTTCTGTAGATAAATTATTACTTAACTCATCATTTTTATTTTTATTTTTTTGTGATATTCTTAAGTTTTTTTTATTTGAATTATTATCAATTTTGTTATAATAAAAATTTTTGTTTTCCTTATTTGAATTTTTTATTTTATTATTTAATGAATTATAAGAATTTAATTCTTTTTTAATTGGAAATGGATTTTTTTGCTGATCAATATTCGTTACTTGATTTTTACAATCTTGGTTTAAATTATTATTTATATTCATTGGAGGATAAATACTATTATTCAAATTGTTTTTTTTCATATCATTTAAATATGTATTGATTGCATAAGGGTTATTATACATTGTATTATTAATGTCATAAAAATTTCTATTAAGATTTTTACAAGTCTTATTGTTATTGTTGCTGTTATTATTACTTAAGTAATTATTATTTTTATAGTTATCAAAATATTTATTATTAGATATATTATTATTAAATGGATGTAACGCACTATTATTCATAAAATTTTGCTGATTTTGAAGATTATACATATAATTTGAATATGGGATATTATTATCAGGAAAATAATAAGGTGAAGGTATATCACTTGAATTATTCAAATTACAAACAGGAACATTATTTTGTGAATAAAATTGATTAAAAGAATTATTTGGAAAAATATTATAAAAATTATTCATATATGCATAAGGGTCTACATTAGGCATATTAATAGGAATATTATTTATATAATTATTATTTCCATTATCACCTTCTAATTTTATAATATTTTTTTTTTTATTAAAATTTGAAAAAATTCTAGCTCGGATTTTATTATATTCTTTTTCTCTTTGTTCTAAGGTTTTTTCATTTTTTGTATTGTTATTAAAGTTATTGTTATTAATGGATGATTTTTCATTAATATATTCTTCATATTTCATTTCATTTCTTTTTAAAAGTGTTATTTTTTTTTTCAAGTTACTATTACTGTTTTCTGTAAAATTGTCCTCTTTTTCATATCCATCGTTTTCCAATTCATTATTAAAATTTATTTCATTTTTTTTATCATCTTTTCCATTTTCTTCTTTAATATAGTGAAAATGATCTTTTTTATTTTCATCCTTTTCTTCATCAATATTTTCACTTTTTTTTTTCTCAGATAAATATGAATCTTTTTGAAAATTATCATTTAAAGTACTTATATTATGGGAATATAAGTCTTTTTTTTTAAATTTTTTATCTGTTATTTCACTTCTTTTTAAAGAATCCAGGTTATTTTTTAGAGATTCATTATTTTTATATGAATATGGTATATTGTTATTATTCCACTCTTCTTTTCCTAAAATATTTTTATTTATCACTTTTTTTTCTTCATTTTTTTTTTCACTTATTACATTTTCTTCAACATCTTTTTCTTCGTTAAGTATCCTTCCATTTTTTTTGTTTATCTTTTCTGTATTATTAAATGAATTATTTTCAGATTTTATAATGGAATTACCTTTTTCTATATTTTTTTCATTTATTAAATCATTATTTATATCCATTTTAATAAAATTTGAAACATTTTTAATTTTTTTATTATCTGTAGATGAAGTAATTTCATTTTTAATATTATCTAAAGACTCTTCTATATTTTTTACTTTCATATTTTCATTAATTTTTTCTTCATTATTTTTTTTAAAATTTTTTTTATCAATTATTATATTATTATGGTTGTTCCAATTATTAATATTATTTTTTTCTTCATTTGATTTTTTTGAATTAAGATTATTATTCTCTTCTAATTGAGATATTTCAGTTTTATTTTCATTTTCATTTTCATTTAAATAAATATTTTGTTTTTTTTCGTTGATCATTATGTATTTACATAAAATATAAAGTATTTTATTTTATTTTATAAATTTTATGAATTATGAAAAAAAATTACATTTAATTTTATGACATTTGTACATAAAAAAAAAAAAAAAACTGCATATATAAACAATATTATTCATTTTTTTTTTTTTTTTTTTCTATTTTTATTTATGTTCTTGAATGTAAAGGTCAAAAAAGAAAAAAAAATTTTTAATAATGCAACAAATTAAAATTTTTTTTGCGTTCATGTTTAATTTTTTTTTTTTTTTTTTTTTTTTTTTTTTTTTTCCCC